>NC_067398.1:599900842-600203342 GCF_016432865.1 Antechinus flavipes
TATTGAAAGTATGGGCAATGAATACATTGGGGTTTCTGTATTAACTGTTTTGATGAATTTGGAGTTGGTTTGTTTTGGTTGATTCAGAGATCAGAAGTGTTACAAGGGCACTCTCAAAAACTCTCTGAATAACTTTGGACCCCATTATGAAACATGGAGAAATGCTGTTACAGAAGCACTGACCATGGCATAACCACACCAAAGAAGGTGTTGTGGTCTATGAGCAAAAAATAATTGCAGTAGTTCAAAAGACAGATAAGTTGAACAAATTTGAACACATACCCATTCAAAATGTTCTACCTGTATTAGAGGAATTCATGCTTATATTGATCTGATCAATCACAATCTCAAACCTATTCTTTGACCCCAATATATTGTGAATTCGGTCCTCTTCAAGAACATTGGATAATAACCAATAACTAATAAAATAATTTGTTTTTAATCTAGTTATATAACTCAGAAAGGGCCAGAACTCTGAAAATGTGTTCTTAAATCTATGTCAGCAAGGTACTTATTATAGTTAAGTATATATTTAGTGCTTAGTATGATGATGTAATGGTTTTGCAGATTCAGAGTATTGTAGTGATATTATCATACTGAGGACTTTAAGGGATCCTCAGACACAGAATGTTCTCTCTCTGCCAAAGCTGTTTCTTTTTTTTTTTTTTTTTTTTTTTTACATAGATAATTTTATGCACATATTTTATATCACCTTTATTGCTTACCAGATAAAATAAACATTCATTAAATAATTTTTAGTTGATACAGGGAATAAAGTACTGGTCTCAAAGTCAGGAAGACCTGAATTCAAATCCTATATCCATTATTCCATATAATCACACAGGAAGGATTAAAAAAATTAAAAAAAATTTAAAAAATATGAAATCGTTTAATTTTAATATGAAATACTGAACATTTCTTTATGCATATACCTTTCTTTCAGTGTTATTATGAAGATTAAATGAGATATTTGTTAAGTGCCTTGCTAATCTTACTTAGCTATAGAAATGTGTCTTTTCCTTTCCTCCCCCTCCTTCTCTTCCATCTCCTTTTTAATCCCCATTTTACAGTGAAGAAACTGAAGCAGATTCAGTAATTTACTCAGGGTTACTCAGCTAAGTGCTTAGGGAAAGATTAGATCTCAGCTCTTTCCTGGCTCCTGATATATCACAGCTAGATATTTAGATTTGGTTATATAAATCCTCTATTAAGCTTCAATTCCCAAGTCTGACTTTTAAGAGCACTATCCTACTTTTCCAGATTTCTAAGATGTTAATTCCCTCCATTAAAGCTAAGATCTAAGTAAATTAAAATGTACTCTTTCCCCAAACACATCCTACATCACTTTTGTTCCTTAGGGAAGAAATGTCTCCCTTTTTTTCTTTGAAAGTTGAATTTTTACAAAGATTAAATAGAAAAAGAAACTGTCAGGGATATCAAAGGGAACCAAGTTCATCATAATTTATATTAATATAGGACTTTATTTTATTGTATGTTTTTCTCAACATAATCAAGGGAAGTTGGATTTTTTTTTTTTTTTGTTTTATTTTTTTTTTTTTTATTTTTTATTTTTTTAAATTTTCTTTTTTTTTTTTTAATTTTTTTATTTAATAATTACATTATATTTACACTCATTTCTGTTCCGATTTTTTTTCCCCTCCCTCCCTCCACCCCCTCCCCTAGATGGCAAGCAGTCCTTTATATGTTGGATATGTTGCAGTATATCCTAGATACAATATATGTTTGCAGAACCGAACAGTTCTCTTGTTGCGTAGGGAGAATTGGATTCAGAAGGTATAAATAATCCGGGAAGAGAAACAAAAATGCAGATAGTTCACATTCGTTTCCCAGTGTTCTTTCTTTGGGTGTAGCTGCTTTTGTCCGTCATTTATCAATTGAAACTCAGGTCTCTTTGTCAAAGAAATCCACTTCCATCAAAATATGTCCTCATACAATATCGTTGTCGAAGTGTATAATGATCTCCTGGTTCTGCTCATTTCACTTAGCATCAGTTCATGTAGGTCTCTCCAAGCCTCTCTGTATTCATCCTGCTGGTCATTTCTTACAGAACAATAATATTCCATAACATTCATATACCACAATTTACCCAGCCATTCTCCAATTGATGGGCATCCATTCATTTTCCAGTTTCTAGCCACTACAAACAGGGCTGCTACAAACATTTTGGCACATACAGGTCCCTTTCCCTTCTTTAGTATTTCTTTGGGATATAAGCCCAATAGAAACACTGCTGGATCAAAGGATATGCACATTTTGATAATTTTTTGGGCATAATTCCAGATTGCTCTCCAGAATGGTTGGATTCGTTCACAACTCCACCAACAATGCATTAGTGTCCCAGTTTTCCCGCATCCCCTCCAACATTCATCATTATTTTTTCCTGTCATCTTAGCCAATCTGACAGGTGTGTAGTGGTATCTCAGAGTTGTCTTAATTTGCATTTCTCTGATCAATAATGATTTGGAACACTCTTTCATATGAGTGGTAATAGTTTCAATCTCATCCTCTGAAAATTGTCTGTTCATATCCTTTGACCATTTATCAATTGGAGAATGGCTTGATTTCTTATAAATTTGAGTCAGTTCTCTATATATTTTGGAAATGAGGCCTTTATCAGAACCTTTAACTGTGAAAATGTTTTCCCAGTTTGTTGCTTCCCTTCTAATCTTGTTTGCATTAGTTTTATTTGTACAAAGGCTTTTTAATTTGATGTAATCGAAATTTTCTATTCTGTGGTCAGTAATGGTCTCTAGTTCATCTTTGGTCACAAATTTCTTTCTCCTCCACAAGTCTGAGAGATAAACTATTCTATGTTCCTCTAATTTATTTATAGTCTCGTTCTTTATGCCTAGGTCATAGACCCATTTTGATCTTATCTTGGTATATGGTGTTAAGTGTGGGTCCATGCCTAATTTCTGCCATACTAATTTCCAATTATCCCAGCAGTTTTTATCAAATATTGAATTCTTTTCCCAGAAGTTAGGGGCTTTGGGTTTGTCAAACACTAGATTGCTATAGTTGACTATTCTGTCTTGTGAGCCTAGCCTTTTCCACTGATCCACTAATCTATTTCTTAGCCAATACCAAATGGTTTTGGTGACTGCTGCTTTATAATATAATTTTAGATCAGGTACAGCTAGGCCACCTTCATTTGATTTTTTTTTCATTAATTCCCTTGAGATTCTCGACTTTTTATTGTTCCATATGAATTTTGTTGTTATTTTTTCTAGATCAATAAAATATTTTCTTGGAAGTCTGATTGGTATAGCACTAAATAAATAGATTAGTTTAGGGAGTATTGTCATCTTTATTATGTTCGCTCGGCCGATCCAAGAGCACTTAATATTTTTCCAATTATTTAAGTCTGACTTTATTTGTGTGGAGACTTTTTTATAATTTTGCTCATATAATTCCTGACTTTCCTTTGGTAGATAGATTCCCAAATATTTTATGGTATCAACAGTTATTCTGAATGGAATTTCTCTTTGTATCTCTTGCTGTTGGGTTTTGTTGGTGATGTATAAAAATGCTGAGGATTTATGGGGATTTATTTTGTAGCCAGCTACTTTGCTAAAATTATGAATTATTTCCAATAGCTTTTTGGTAGAATCTCTGGGGTTCTCTAGGTATACCATCATATCATCTGCAAAGAGTGATAGTTTGGTTTCCTCATTGCCTACTCTAATTCCTTTTATATCTTTCTCGACTCTTATTGCCGAGGCTAGTGTTTCTAATACGATATTAAATAATAATGGTGATAGTGGGCAACCTTGCTTCACTCCAGATCTTACTGGGAAAGGTTCCAGTTTTTCCCCATTGCATATGATGCTTACTGATGGTTTTAAATATATGCTCCTGACTATTTTAAGGAAAAGTCCATTTATTCCTATGCTCTCAAGTGTTTTTATTAGGAATGGATGTTGGATTTTATCAAATGCTTTTTCTGCATCTATTGAGATGATCATGTGGTTTTTGTTTGTTTGGTTATTGATATAGTCAATTATGTTAATAGTTTTCCTAATATTGAACCAGCCCTGCATTCCTGGTATAAATCCTACTTGGTCATAGTGTATTATCCTGGTGACAATTTTCTGTAATCTTTTTGCTAATATTTTATTTAAGATTTTAGCATCAATATTCATTAGGGAGATTGGTCTATAATTTTCTTTCTCTGTTTTCAGCCTACCTGGTTTAGGTATCAGTACCATATCTGTGTCATAAAAGGAGTTTGGTAGGACTCCTTCAATCCCTATTTTTTCAAATAGTTTATATAACATTGGAGTTAATTGTTCTTTAAATGTTTGGTAGAATTCACATGTAAATCCATCTGGTCCTGGGGATTTTTTCTTAGGGAGTTGATTGATAGTTTGTTCTATTTCTTTTTCTGAGATGGGACTGTTTAGGATATTTACTTCTTCCTCTGTTAGTTTGGGCAAGCTGTATTTTTGGAGGTATTTTTCTATTTCATTTAAGTTGTCGAATTTATTGGCATAAAGTTGGGCAAAGTAACTCCTAATTATTGCTCTAATTTCCTCTTCGTTAGTAGTGAGTTCTCCCTTTTCATTTTTAAGACTAACAATTTGATTTTCCTCTTTCCTTTTTTTAATCAGATTTACTAAGGGTTTGTCTATTTTGTTGGTTTTTTCATAGAACCAACTCTTAGTTTTATTAATCAATTCAATAGTTTTTTTACTTTCAATTTTATTGATCTCACCTTTTACTTTTAGAATTTCAAGTTTAGTGTTTGACTGGGGGTTTTTAATTTGTTCCTTTTCTAGCATTTTTAATTGCAAACCCAATTCATTGACCTTCTCTTTCTCTATTTTATACAAATAGGCCTCTAGAGATATGAAATTTCCCCTTATTACCGCTTTGGCTGCATCCCATACATTTTGGTATGATGTCTCATTATTATCGTTTTCTTGGGTGAAGTTATTAATTATGTCTATGATTTGCTGTTTTACCCAATCATTCTTTAGTATGAGATTATTTAGTTTCCAATTATTTTTTGGTCTACTTCCCCCTGCTTTTTTGTTGAATGTAATTTTCATTGCATCGTGGTCTGAAAAGGATGCATTTACTATTTCTGCCTTACTACATTTGAGTTTGAGGTTTTTATGTCCTAATATATGGTCATTTTTGTATAGGTTCCATGAACTGCTGAAAAGAAAGTGTATTCCTTTCTGTCTCCATTACATTTTCTCCAGAGATCTATCATATCTAGCTTTTCTAGTATTCTGTTTACCTCTTTGACTTCTTTCTTATTTATTTTCTGGTTTGATTTATCTAATTCTGAGAGTGCAAGGTTAAGATCTCCCACTATTATAGTTTTACTGTCTATTTCTTCTTGCAGCTCTCTTAGTTTCTCTTTTAAGAATTTAGATGCTACCCCACTTGGTGCATATATGTTTAATATAGATAGTGCTTCATTATCCATGCTACCCTTTAGCAAGATATAGTGTCCTTCCTTATCTCTTTTAATTAGGTCAATTTTTGCTTTAGCTTGATCTGAGATCAGGATGGCTACCCCTGCTTTTTTGACTTCACCTGAAGCATAGTAGATTTTGCTCCAACCTTTTACCTTTAACCTGCATGTATCTCCCCGCTTCAGGTGTGTTTCCTGTAAACAACATATTGTAGGATTCTGGCTTTTAATCCATTCTGCTAACCGCTTCCTCTTTATGGGGAGTTTACCCCGTTCACGTTTATGGTTAGAATGACCAATTCTGTATTACTTGCCATCTTGTTAACCCCGGTTTATGCTTTCCTCCCTTCTTTCCCCTTCCCCCCTTCCAAGTATTAAGCTTGTGAGCACCCCTTGCTTCTCACAGCCCTCCCTTTTTAGTGTCCCTCCCCCGCCTTAGAGTTCCTCCCCCTATCTTACCCCTTTCCCTCCCAGTTCCCGTATTCCCTTCCGCTTAGCTTATTCCTTCCCTTTCCACTTTTCCCTTCTCACTTTTCAATGAGATGGGAGAAGTTTCACCATAGATTGAATATGTCTTAAGATTTTTCACTTAAAGCCAATTCTGAAGGCAGTAAGATACCCACTATATTCATCCCCCTCCATTCTTTCTCTCAGATATAATAGGTTTCCTATGCCTCTTCATGAGATGTACTACCCCCACTTTACCCTTTTTCTGGTACAATGTCCTTTCCACATCAATTTCTAGAACAAGGTATACATGTATTCTTTATACATCTATATAGTCAAAATATAGTTCCCAAGATTAATCTTTACCTTTTTAGATTTCTCTTGAGTTCTATATTTGTAGATCAAACTTTTTGTTAAGTTCTGGTTTTTTCATCAGAAATAGATGAAATTCGCTTACTTCGTTGAATGTCCATCTTCTTCCCTGGAAAAAGATGCTCATTCTCGCTGGGTAAGTTATTTTTGGTTGCATACCAAGTTCCTTAGCCTTTCGGAATATCATATTCCAGGCCCTTCGATCTTTTAATGTGGATGCTGCCAGATCCTGGGTGATCCTTATTGTGGCTCCTTGATACTTGAATTGGGTTTTTCTAGCCGCTTGCAATATTTTTTCTTTCACCTGAGGGTTCTGGCATTTGGCCACTATATTCCTTGGTGTTTTGATTTTAGGATCCCTTTCAGTGGGTGATCGATGAATCCTTTCAATGTTTATTTTTTCCTCTGTTCCTATGACTTCTGGGCAGTTCTCTTTGATGATTTCCTGGAAGACAGTGTCCAGGCTTTTTTTTTCATCATGTTTTTCTGGGAGTCCAATGATTCTCAGATTGTCTCTCCTGGATCTGTTTTCCAGGTCTGTTGTCTTCCCCAGAAGGTATTTCACATTTTTCTCCATTGTTTGATTTTTTTGGATTTGCTTGACTGATTCTTCTTGTCTCCTCGAGTCATTCAATTCCACTTGTTCAATTCTGATTTTCAGTGAAGTATTCTCTTCACTCACTTTTTTAAAATCTTTCTCTAATTGTCCAATTGAGTTCTTTTGTTCTGTGGAATTTTTTTCCATTTCGCCAATTTTGTTTTTTAGAGAGCTGTTTTCTGTTTCCAGTTCACTAATCCTATTTTTCAAGGATTTTACTTCTTTATCCACTCTCTCTTTAACTTTCTCCAGACTCTTTTCCCATTTTTCTTCTAGCTCCCTTGTGAGAGCCTTTTTAATCACTTCTATGAGGTTCATCTGTGCTGAGGAACAGATGATTTCCTCCTTTGGGGAATCACCTGGGGACTGCCTGTTTTTAGTCTCCTCAGGAATTAGAGTCTGCTCTCTATCTGTATAGAAGCTGTCAAGGGTTAGAGTCCTCTTCAGCTTCTTGCTCATTCTGTCTATTAATCAGAGATAAACTACCAAAGAAAAACAGAAAAAACTGGAGTCTTTCTTTGGGGGGGGGGGTTGGGTATTTATCGAGCTTCCTCTACAGACTGCAGGGGGCAGCAGTGAGGCACTAGCAGGACTGTGCTGCGCCTGCGCTCTGAGATCCCAAAGCGTGCTGAGTCACTGAGGGGGGGGAAGGGGGGGGGGGGCCAGGTCCTGAGAGACTCCAGCTGTTTGGGGTTGTGTTCTTCAGCCCGGTGTTTTTAGCTTCTCTGCTGGGCTGTTGACTTGCTGCAGGTTCCAAACCTGTAGCGAAGCTCTCCCCGCAGAGACGGCTACGATCACTCCCCACCCCCTCTCCAGTCTGCTCCCGTGCTCTCACTGCCGCTGCCCTCAGCCTGCGCCCGATCTAAAACCGCCCCAGCCCTCCAGTAAAGACAGACCTTTCTTGGCGGATCTCAAGGATGGCTTCTCTTGGTAACTATTTGTGGGTTTTTTTCAGTCAAGCATTGATTCAGAGGCTTGTAATGAAGTGGATAGTGAGAGAAAGCGCGGAGCTTATGCAACTGTGAGCCTCCTCTCCGCCATCTTAACCGGAAGTCCCCGCCAAAGCTGTTTCTGCCACAGATTCTAGCCACAGACACAAGTGAAGATACCAGATTCCAGACTCCATCTTTGAATAGCCATGTGGCTCTCCTGCCTCCTCCACTCCTCCACTAAGCCCAAGGACTTGGGCTTATCCTGAGGTCCTCCCCCATTCTAGTCCAGACTTTACAATAATTCACTGAAATTAACTTATTCACTGAATGTTCCAATCATGTAACTAATTTGAGCCACTTTTTTTCTCCAACGAACCTAATACATAGAAATGCATGTATAAAATAACATTTATATAGAGCTTAAAAACGTATGAAGCACATTTCTGACAACAAGCTTGAGAGTTTCATTTTCTCATGTCATTATTGTTATTCCCATTTTACAAAAGAATCTGAATTGTGTAGTAAATAAGTTATGTATCTTGTTAAGATCTTTACCAGATGTCATAATTTATATCTCTATGACTTTGTGACTACTTGTATTATCATGTTTAGCTCATTTGTCATGTGATTCTGTGATTGTTTCAAAATTTAAAATGTAACCAACTTTTAAATTTCACAACACCTATCAAGAAGACTAAACTAGGAGATATTTTTTTTAAATGTCTTTGAATGTTTCATGTGACAGTTAATAATAATAGTAGTAATTATAATAGCTAACATAACATATATAGCACCTTAATTTGTACAAATTTGTACAAAATTGTACAAAGAGATATTTGTAATATCTCTTTTAATCCTCTTGACAACTCTGGCAACTATTTGCTGTTTTTATATTCATTTTGCTAATAAGGAAACTGAGGCTAAGAGAAGTTAAATACTTGCCTAATATCACACAATTGGTGTCTGAGGCATTATTCCAACTCAGGTTTTCCAGGCTGGAAAAGCAGCACTCTATCTAATATTGGAAAGTAAGAGAGAAAGAAGTAAATGGATGACTGTATATGGAGGAAAGAACTAAGAAATGAAGGACCAAAGAGATTTAATTTCTCTTAAGAAGGGGTCAGCAGGCATACTATATAGCAGGGCAATAGACAAAATTTGTTTTTAAATCAGAGGGACAGCTTCCATTTGTCACTCATAAGGCAAATTCTGGGGAACCACTCTGGTTCCTGAAAAGACCAGACTTAGCTACACCGGGGGGTGAGGTGGGGAGGGGGGGAGGGAAGGAGAGGGCTCTATCAAAGCCAAGTCTCAGAACTGTGCAGAAAGCTTGGGACAGCACCCACATTTACCCTAGAAGCAAAGTTCAAAAGTTAAAAAAAAAAAAAAAGAGGAAAGTAAATAAAGTAAAAAGTGAAAAAGAAAAAAAAGGTTTTTTTTTTTTTTTTTTTGTTTGTTTGTTTTTGTTTTTGTTTTTTTTTAAAGGGGAACCAAGAGAAAAGGAAAGAAAATGAGCAAGAAACAGAAAAGAACCTTGATCTAAGAAAGCTACTTTGTTGATAGGGCAGACAAAAACACAAACTCAGATGAGAAATGTTCACAGAAGAAATTTCAAAGAATGATATGAATTGGTCTTAAGCCCAAAGAATCTTGTTGGAAATGATCATAAAAGACTTGAAAAAGCAAATAAGAGAAATAGAAGAAAAAATGAGAAAGGAAATGAAAGCTATGCATGAGAGAATCAACGTCTTGGAAAACAAAGGAAAAAAAAAACTGTGAATTAAACAACTTCAAAAGTAGAATTAAACAAATAGAAAAATAGATACAAAAGTTAACTGAAGAATATCATACATTAAAAATTAGAATGGGACAAATGAAAGCTAATGACAATGTGAAACAGCAAAAAAAAAGTGAAACAAACTAAAGACTAATTTTTTTTAAAATGGAAGAAATTGTGAAATACCTCATTGGAAAAACAGCTGACTTGGAAAATATATTCAAAAGAGACAATTTAAAAATTATCATGCTTGAAAGCAATGACAAAAAAAAAGATCTTAGATAACAATATTCAAGATATCATTAAGGAAAATTTTCCCAATTTTCTGGAAACAGAGCGGTCAATACACTAAAAACCAAAATCGAAATCAAATAATCTAAATTTTTTAAAGTTCATCCAAGAGAATTATATAATGAGACAATGTACCAAAACCATTAGCATGCCACAAAGCAACCAATCTGACAGATATGTAGTGGGATCTCAGAGTTGTCTTAATTTATATTTCTCTGATCAGTAGTGATTTGGAGCACCTTTTCATATGACTAGAAATAGTTTGAGTTTCTTCATCTGAAAATTGTCTGTTCATATCCTTTGACCCTTTATCAGTTGGAGAATAATCTTGAATTCTTATAAATTTGAGACAATTCTCTGTATATTTTAGAATGAGGCATTTATCAGAACCCTGAATGTAAATTTTTTTCCCATTTTATTTCTTCCCTTTTAATCTTATCTGCATTGGGTTTTTTGTAGAAAAACTTTTTAACTTAATATAATCAAAATTATTCATTTTGCATTCAATAATGTTCTCCACTTCTTCTTTGGCCACAAATTCCTTCCTTCTCTACAGATCTGAGAGATAAACTATCCTTTGTTTTTCTAATTTGCTTATAATGCCCTGCTTTATGTCTAGATCATGAATCCATTTTGACCTTATCTTGGTATACAGTGTTAAGTGTGGTATGAATATAATTTCTTTTACCGATAATATATACTTTCTTAAATTGGTATTTGTTGATATCAAGGAGGTGATATCATGATATACAAGTGAATTGAATTTGAATGAGGGATGACTATTCAGTCATCAGCCTCACCTACTCATTTGAAGTCATCTGGGTCCAGATGCTACATATAGTTTAGGACCACTGGGAGTGACCCCTGGACATAGTGGGAGAATATTTTCGGTCTTATTTTTTAGCTTAATCAGTGATTGGTATTGTCTTAATCAAATTGAGATCTATTAAACACCTTATAAATTTATATTTTGAGGTATAATCCAGCCCCTGACACTTACTAGCTGTGCAACACTTGTCAAGTCCCTTAACCTATGCCTACTATATTCTAGTAAAATGGAAACAATACTATCTGCCTCCCTGGGCTGTTGTAAAGATAAAGTGAAGTGATATGGATTAATTACATTGTAAGCTTCACAGTTCCACATGTTCTTCTACTATTTCTTATTGTTCATTTTAATTATGAACTTTATAAAATTAGAGCTACATAAAAAAGATATAGATTGCTTCAGGGAGTAATGGGTTTATTCTCCCTGAATTTTTTTTTCCTGAGGCAATTGGGGTTAAATGAAATAACTTTCCCAAGATCACACAAGTAGGAAGTGTTACGGGTTTGAGACCAGATTTGAACTCAGGTCCTCCACTGGGTCACGTAACTGCCTCCTCACCAAAAATTTTCAAGTAAAGGCAGGTCAGGTATATTATAGGGGGAATTCGTATTGATATATGGGCTCATATATTCAAATGGCACTTGAAATAAGTATCCCAAGACTCTGTGAAATAAAAGAGAAAAATTAACAACAAAAAACATTCATTTATGAATCAAAATGTTCTTTTCCCCATATTTTACTTGTACCACTAATAAAATTTACAACTGAAGTCCAAATAAAACTATAAAACATTGAGGAGAAACAAAAAAAAAAATGTATGTGTGTTGGAATCCTTACTAACTGCTAACTAATTAGAGTTGATCTAATCTTACAAGAAGATTTTGGCCAGAACCTGAAACAAGGTACTAAGTAGAACTAATTAATACAAGGCTTGTGTTCATACCTTTACTCATTGGAGTTCACAAGTATGCCAGCTTCACAAAGTAAACTTTCTAACTTCAAGGGAGTTCACACCTCCCTTAAAGCTCTTTGGGCCAGAGAGCACTATGGGAGAAAACCCATAATCCCATTCTCTCAGAAGATTCACATATAAGGCGAGACAGCCATTCCAGAATACATTTTTCCATTTGGCTGGCTGGTGGCAGATGAAGACCTTTCAGAGGATAAAGCTACGAGTGGAGAGTTCAGTGGACAACCAGATTCATCTTCATCTCACACCACTGTAGTTGGTGGCTGGGCTCCCCAGAAGGAGACAAGAGAGACATTCCATCTCTGTGTTGGTTGGAGGCTGAAGAAAGCAGAGGCAGAGGCTGAAGGACGAACCTTTGGATTTGGAGATATTCGGAGGGCCCTAAGCTAAACCGGCTGTGTTTTGAGAAGAACAAGAACTCCAACATTTGAACTCATAACATATGTGGAATCACTGCTTTTATGGTTTTTTTTTTCTACAGTTGAAGACAAAAACTAAAAACACATTCAATTTTAGACCATTCCTAGATAATTTAGAATGTTCGAATATTTACCAAAAGGTAGCTTAATGTTGGTCAATATGTATAGCCATACTTGATTCCAATTTGTAATTTATAAAATGAAAACTATCATTCTCCAATCATGTACAAGTAATCATTATTTTTCAGCATTCCTTCAAGTATTAATGTGTTAACAATGCATATTAAGTATGCCATTTTTTTCTTTCTGGGAGGTAGTTGTTAGACATTAACTAGTACATCATTAGTGATCTCTGTTTCTAACTCTGTACCTTTCATCAGAATTCATGCTTGGCACATTATTCTAGCAATGTGTTTATGTAGATTTAGCATATTGGCATATTGATTCAGCCCTAGTTCCTTTAGTGAGAAATTTCAAGGAATTCTGTATATTGGGTGACAATGCATATAGGACTTTACTAAATTTTTACACATTAATACAAAACAAAAATGAAAAAATATATATATAATTATCACACAGAAAGCTCTTCTCAGTCCCATACATACCTTAGTAATAGGCAAGGCTCAAAAGTTAGAGTTTAGGAACATATTTCAGATGCTTAAACTCAACATTTTCATTATTTATTTATTTATTTTTGCTGAAGCAATTGGCCTTAAGGGACTTGCCCAGGGTCACACAGCTACAGAGTGTTAAGTGTCTGAAGACAGATTTGAACTTAAGTCCTCCTGATATCAGGGTTGGTGCTCTATCCACTGCATCACCTAGCTGCCCACCTGAACTATTTCTTAATGGAAGTTGTCAACAGCTTCCATATTCTGTTCTTATTTCCTTCTCAAGGGTAAGTATAGTCACTTGAAGAACTCTGAAACTAGGATACTTAGTTTATCTGTCTCCTTCAATGACCCAGAAAATGGTTTTTTATTGGTTAATGCTGCATCTTGCTATGTTCTAGCCTTATCTCTTTGCATCATTTATCTCATGAGAGGAACCTGACCAGAGGCTTATATCTAATATATAATCTCTCAGGTTCATAATGGAATAAAATGACTAGAGGTCCATACACAATCTCCTCTTGATTGATGTTGTCTGGTCTTCATCTGTCCCTCTTCCTAAAGTTAATATGTTGAGCCCTACATTATTTCTAGCCCCAACCCTATACCTCTGTCCCTATTAGTTAAGATTGTTCAGCATGTCTATCATTAGAAATGTTTTGAGTGGAATTAGCCTGAGATAGGTCTTAACTGCTTCATCAAATAGACATCAGTATCGGCCAGGACTGAGATTTGTGATTAAAGACCTTCTCGCTCCTTTCCCAGAGCTGGGCTGAAACTTTTTTTTAGCTCAGTGAGACTGACCTTTCTTGAAGTTTTTACAGTCTTTCTTGAACTGGAATGGAGAGTGGTTTCATTCCATCAGATTCTTCAGAGACTTGATTTCATGTGATTTTTGATGGAAACTGGGAGAGCTCAAGTAGCCTCCTGGCTTTACTCCCCATTTTGGCTCCAAATCCCAGAAGTTGCGGTTAGATTTCTTTCTTAAGCTCAATATCTTAAATCCAAATTACTTTGGCCAGTAGTATGCCCCAGGAGAAACCTTATTGGTTACTGTTTGGGCTCTGTTTGGCTCAGAATGAATGTAAATAGCTATTGTTACTGTTTTCACCAGAAACACTGAGGGTCTGACCTCTGAGAGTGGATATGTGTGTGTGTAGATTGAGAGAGAGAGAGAGAGAGAGAGAGAGAGAGAGAGAGAGAGAAAAGTATCCATCGATATATATATATGTGTGTGTGTGTGTATATATATATGTATATACATACATATATATACACACATATGTGTGTATGTGTGTATGTCTATATATCTATATCTATATGTCTATGTGTATGTATATCTATATATACATATAAGTCATATGAAGAAATGCTCTAGATCATTTTTTATTAGAGGAATACAAATTAAAACAACTCTGATGTATTATATTATTTTTTACCTTATTGGCTAATATGACAGAAAACAAATGATCACTATTGGAGAGGATATAGAAAAATTGGAATACCAACGCACTATTGGTGAAATTGTTGTAACTGATCCAACAGTTCTGAAAAACAATTTGAAGTTATGGCCAAAAGGCAGCCAAAATATGCATGCCTTTGATCAAGGTATACCACTAAAAGGTCTATATCCCAAAGAAATCATGAAAAAGTGAAAAAGACCTAATGCTCACACATATCCACACATTCACACACACACACACACACACACACACACACACGTATATGTATATGCATACATTTATATATGATTGCTTTAAATGCTATCTGCCCTTAAAAAGTTTGTCATATAATGGGAGTAGTGTAAAAACATAATATATACTTCTATAATACTTTAAGGTTTTGCAAATTTGGTGTCAAGCTTTTATTGGATTAAGATAAGCAACAGAGAGTCTACTGTTTAACTGTTTCAGTCATGTTCAACTTTTCATGACCTCATTTTGGGCTTTCCTGGCAAAGGTTCCTCATTTCCTTATCTAGCTCATTTTACAAATGAGGAACTGAGGCAAACAGGGTTAAGTGACTTGCCAAGAATCTCATACCTAGTAAATGTCTGAAGCTAGATTTGACCTCATAAAAATGACTCTATCTGCTTCCAGGGTTGGGCTCTATTTATCATATCACTTAACTTCTATCAACATAGAGAACTCTAAGAAAATTAATCAGACTGAATTGTTAACTTTGAGTTAACTCATAGTTAAATGAGACTCATTGCTAGCATCATATTTGAAGCATCACCCTGTCAAGATATTTCATATTTTGCACACTTCTTTTGTTATAATCTTTGAAAACCCAGGATCACCTGCATAACAAAATTGATTAACTAAATAAGACTTTTGTAGAACATTTATACAATTGATTGATAAGCTTAATAAATTATGGTCAGTAAAATGGTATGAGCTCACTAAATACTACAAAAAGGATGAGACAGGAGAAAACATTTTCAGAAACCAGAGAAATATGTTATAACCATAGAAGATTTAGGGGAAAAAATCCTACTTTTTCAAGTTATAAATTATTTTCTATAAATTTCATTCAGAGAAAGGAATGGGGAAAATTATAATCCTTTTTAAAATTCTCACAATAATCTCCTATATACAAACTATAAAGATAGTATTTTAATATAAGAAATCAATAACTCAACTAAGGAATATTCTTTTTTTTTTTTAATTGTAGAATTTATCATGAAATATTGAGTGACTGAGTTAAAGCTCCACCATAACATCTAAAACTCAGCTGATCATATTAAATCACACTAACTCTAGAAGCATTATATGGGTCATTTTGTGTCTGGGATAAGCTCTTTTGAAATATTTCTTTAATGTAGTAGAAAAATGCAAGCCTTCCATCAACTCAAATTCCATTTTATCTCTTCCCCTTTGACGTTTAAAGAAAGCTGTAATAATTATTATGGCAATTATAGTAAATTACTGAATATTTACTAAGAATACATAAAGTTGAATTATTTAACTCATTTTTACATCATTAATCTTGTTCTATCCCATTTAAATGGAAAAATGTACTACTATAAGTCCTTTTATGTAGCTCATTATTAGCTCCCAACCAAGTTTAGGTATATACATACACATGCATATATGTGTGTCTGTGTATATACATATACATGTTTGTGTGTGTGTGTGTGTGTGTGTGTGTGTGTGTGTGTGTGTACCAGATGATTTTTTTTTTTTTTGGTAGCTGAACCTTGAAACATAGAGTGAAGCCACAATTGAGATCCCGGCTGAACATTAAAGAAGCTGGTACGATAAGCAGAGAAGCACTGATTCTAACCTTTAACTGGTTATTTCTTCAGAGGAAGCTCCCACAGTAACTATCAATTTTTTTTTCCAAAACCACCCCTTACTGCATAGTTTTCCTAACACTATCAAGCATCAGAATAAAGATCTACATATGGATTTTATTATTTTTTTTGTATTGTCACTCAACTTTGGGCATTGAAATTCTCACTTGACTTGAAATTAGAGAATAGGAATTAAAATTTAAGTTTTCATATCTATTTTTAGGCAGCTAGGTGGTTCATTATATAGAACTCTGGGCCTGAAATAGGGAAAACCTGAGTTCAAATATTACTATTTACTAGCTGTGTGACCCCAGGAAAGTCACTTAAATCTCTACATTAATACACAAGAGAAGTAAATAAGAACCCACTCCAGTACAAATAACAAAATAAAACAACAACAGCAACAAAACAAAACAAACAAATAAAAGCCATGGACAATACTGACTTGCTATAATCCATGAGGTCACAGAAAGTTGGACACACACACACACACACTCAAAACTAAATAAACATTACCTTTCTGACCATAAGCAGATAATCAAAGTTCTCTAAGGCCGATTTTTCTCATATATATAATGAGAGATAAGGATAGAAAGAAGGAGGTAACTGTTAGGTAAACTGCTTAGACTGGATGGGATATAAGGGAATTTCTAGTTCAAAGTCTACGATGCTGGGAGCAGATTAGCTATGAGATTCCTTTTAGTTCTAAATCTATGATCTTATAAATCTAACTCATCTTCTGGTCCTTTGTTTATTACTATTACTAACAATCAATTGAAGACATTTCTATTTGTAGAGATAGTTTCCCTGCTCTATTCATACTGCATTTCATCTGATTTTTGTTAAGCCAATATTTTTTCTCCTTTTTTATAGCACTCCTGTTGGAATCCTTACAAAGTGTAAAGTCATTAGAGTTGATAGAGACAATCTAATTTAGCATGGTTCAATATGATTAATCTGATCTTACAAGGAGATGTTATGGGCCAGAAGAAACAAGGTACTAAGTGGAATTGAGGAGACAATGTTTAAATCTAGTTTAGCATTGATTTAATCATACAACATATAATGGTTTCCCAGTGATATAATGATTGGTGTGTATTCAGTGAATAGCATATAAGCAAGAAGCAATCAGGGCCAGACACAGAGCACTCTGGGAGATTGAGAGCCAGGGGCACTCTGGGAGATACAGAAGCCCACAAGCCCTCTCTTGGAGGCAAGACAGATTCATTCCAACTTTCACCTTAGTGCTGGCTGGAGATATTTGGAATGGTGGCTGGCCTCCTGCAACTCCCCCTTCTGCTGTTTCTTCCTTTTCTTTATTCTAACACTTAAATAATGTTCTAAAGCCAGTTGTATTAAATTATATGTATTAAGTATGTCTTTGGAAATTGAGTCAGTTCCATTTTTATTGTAGAATTGACAAAGGTCCTCTCCTACTAATCGCCACTCATCTAGATCCAATTCTTTTTCCATAGATAAATAAGGACATATGTGCTTTACAGTTTCTAAAAACTCAGTGATCTGCTCCAAAATTATAATCAAACCTTGGCTTTCCATAACCTTGACAATGCTCTCTAAACATTTTCCTCGGCTTCAGTTTCCCTATCTGAAAGGCTGAAAAATGGGAGTCATAATAGCATGTTCTTCCTAGAATAGTTATGAGGACCTGTTGAGATAATAGTTCTTTTCAAACTTTAAAGTGATAAGTAAATGCTAACTATTGTCATTGTTATTGTTGTTGTTGTTGTTGTTACTTCTCCTATTATTACTCTGATGCTTGGCAGAAGTGTGGCTTCAATCAAGGTTGATTTGAACATAAGTATTCTGTGATTTGAAAGGCTTTGGGGGAAGATCCTTGTGCCAAAAGGAGTAAAAATAAATCTCCCTTAACAGTCCCTAAATGTATCAAGTACTTTACTGAGGGGAAGAATTAAAGATGTCTGTTAAAAGGCCCTGAAATCAGGAAATTAAAAATGAATCATATTACCTTCTGTACTAACATTCTACTCTGGTTATTCAGGGTACTGTTCTAGTGACCCTAGGTTCTAGAAGATAGTTCTAGGGGAATGAGTGTTTGGTAGATCTAAACAAAGAATCTTTAAGTATAAATCCAGAGATGAACTATAATTCTCTTCGAAATTCAACCAAGCGAAATCTAGAGAAGCTTATCACTAGTCTATTGGAGAAAAGTTTTGTTTTGCTGTTGACTTGACTTGAAGTTTTTTGTTTTGTTTTGTTTTGTTTTATTTTTTTTTGAGCTGCTATAATACACAAGGTCTGTTTATTAATGTATACAAGGATTATGACCTTACTTGACTTAAGTATTTATGAGGACTAAATGGTAGATCTATGGAATATTAATGTCTAGGGACTTCTGGTTAAGATGGCGGAGAGGAGGCACACAGCTGTTTAGCTCCACGCTTTCTCTCACTATCCATTTCATTACAAGCCTCTGAATTAATGCTTGACTGAAAAAAAACCCACAAATAGTTACCAAGAGAAGCCATCCTTGAGATTCGCCAAGAAAGGTCTGTCTTTACTGGAGGGCTGGGATGGTTTTAGATCGGGCTCAGGCGGCGGGCAGCGGCAGTGAGAGCACGGGAGCAGACTGGAGAGGGGGTGGGGAGTGATTGCAGCCGTCTCTGCGGGGAGAGCTTCATTACAGGACTGGATACTTTGCTCCGGCACCAAGTCAGCAGCCCAGCAGAGAAGCTAAAAACACTGGGGGTGAAGAATACAACCCCAAACAGCTGGAGTCTCTCAGGACCTGGCCGCCTCCCCCTTTCCCCCCCCACAGTGACTCAGCACGCTCTGGGATCTCAGAGCACAGGTGCAGCACATTAGGACTAGTGCCTCACTGCTGCCTCCCACAGTCTGTAGAGGAAGCTTGGTAACACCACCCAGGCCCTCCCCCAAAGAAAGACTCCAGTTTTTTTCTGTTTTTCTTTGCTAGTTTGTCTTTGATTATTAGACAGAATGAGCAAGAAACTGAAGAGGACTTTAACCCTTGACAGCTTCTATACAGATAGAGAGCAGACTCTAAATCCTGAGGAGACTAAAAACAGACAGTCTCCAGGTGAATCCCCAAAGGAAGAGATCATCTGTTCCTCAGCACAGATGAACCTCATGGAGGAAATTTAAAAGGCTCTCACAAGGGAGCTAGAAGAAAAATGGGAAAAAGGAGAGGGAGGCTTGGCAAAAGGAGAGGGAGGCTTGGGAAAAGGAGAGCAAGGCTTGGCAAAAGAGCCTGGAGAAGTCAGTTAAAGAGAGAGTGGATAAAGAAGTAAAATCCTTGAAAAATAGGATTGGTGAACTGGAAACAGAAAATAGCTCTCTAAAAAACAAAATTGGCGGAATGGAAAAAAAATTCACAGAACAAAAGAACTCAATGGGACAATTAGAAAAAGATTTTTAAAAAGTGAGTGAAGAAAATACTTCACTGAAAATCAGAATTGAACAATTGGAATTGAATGACTCGAGGAGACAAGAAGAATCAGTCAAGCAAATCCAAAAAAATCAATCAATGGAAAAGAATGTGAAATACCTTCTGGGGAAGACAACAGACCTGGAAAACAGATCCAGGAGAGACAATCTGAGAATCATTGGACTCCCAGAAAAACATGATAAAAAAAAAGAGCCTGGACACTATTTTCCAGGAAATTATCAAAGAGAACTGCCCAGAAGTCATAGGAACAGAGAAAAAAATAAACATTGAAAGGATCCATTGATCACCCACTGAAAGGGATCCTAAAATCAAAACACCAAGGAATATAGTGGCCAAATGCCAGAACCCTCAGACGAAGGAAAAAATATTGCAAGCGGCTAGAAAAACCCAATTCAAGTATCAAGGAGCCACAATAAGGATCACCCAGGATCTGGCAGCATCCACATTAAAAGATCGAAGGGCCTGGAATATGATATTCCGAAAGGCTAAGGAACTTGGTATGCAACCAAAAATAACTTACCCAGTGAGAATGAGCATCTTTTTCCAGGGAAGAAGATGGACATTCAACGAAGTAAGCAAATTTCATCTATTTCTGATGAAAAACCCAGAACTTAACAAAAAGTTTGATCTACAAATATAGAACTCAAGAGAAATCTGAAAAGGTAAAGATTAATCTTCGGAACTATATTTTGACTATATAGATGTATAAAGAATACACGTATACCTTGTTCTAGAAATTGATGTGGAAAGGACATTGTACCAGAAAAAGGGTAAAGTGGGGGTAGTACATCTCATGAAGAGGCATAGGAAACCTATTATATCTGAGAGAAAGAAGGGAGGAGGATGAATATAGTGGGTATCTTACTGCCTTCAGAATTGGCTTTAAGTGAAAAATCTTAAGACATATTAAATGTATGGTGAAACTTCTCCCACCTCATTGAAAAGTGAGAAGGGAAAAGTGAAAAGGGAAGGAATAAGCTAAGCGGAAGAGAATACGGAAACTGGGAGGGAAAGGGGTAAGATGGGGGAGGAACTCTAAGGCAGGGGGAGGGATACTAAAAAGGGAAGGCTGTGAGAAGCAAGTGGTGCTCACAAGCTTAATACTGGAAAGGGGGGAAAGGGGAAAGAAGGGAGAAAAGCATAAACTGGGGTTAACAAGATGGCAAGTAATACAGAATTGGTCATTCTTACCATAAATGTGAACGGGGTAAACTCCCCCATAAAGAGGAAGCAGTTAGCAGAATGGATTAAAAGCCAGAATCCTACAATATGTTGTTTACAGGAAACACACCTGAAGTGGGGAGATACATGCAGGTTAAAGGTAAAAGGTTGGAGCAAAATCTACTATGCTTCAGGTGAAGTCAAAAAAGCAGGGGTAGCCATCCTGATCTCAGATCAAGCTAAAGCAAAAATTGATCTAATTAAAAGAGATAAGGAAGGGCACTATATCTTGCTAAAGGGTAGCATGGATAATGAAGCACTATCTATATTAAACATATATGCACCAAGTGGTGTAGCATCTAAATTTTTAAAAGAGAAATTAAGAGAGCTGCAAGAAGAAATAGACAGTAAAACTATAATAGTGGGAGATCTTAACCTTGCACTCTCAGAATTAGATAAATCAAACCACAAAATAAATAAGAAAGAAGTCAAAGAGGTAAATAGAATACTAGAAAAGTTAGATATGATAGATCTCTGGAGAAAATGTAATGGAGACAGAAAGGAATACACTTTCTTTTCAGCAGTTCATGGAACCTATACAAAAATTGACCATATATTAGGACATAAAAACCTCAAACTCAAATGCAGTAAGGCAGAAATAGTAAATGCATCCTTTTCAGACCATGATGCAATGAAAATTACATTCAACAAAAAACCAGGGGGAAGTAGACCAAAAAATAATTGGAAACTAAATAATCTCATACTAAAGAATGATTGGGTGAAACAGCAAATCATAGACATAATTAATAACTTCACCCAAGAAAACAATAATAATGAGACATCATACCAAAATGTATGGGATGCAGCCAAAGCGGTAATAAGGGGAAATTTCATATCTCTAGAGGCCTATTTGTATAAAATAGAGAAAGAGAAGGTCAATGAATTGGGCTTGCAAATAAAAATGCTAGAAAAGGAACAAATTAAAAACCCCCAGTCAAACACTAAACTTGAAATTCTAAAAATAAAAGAAGAGATCAATAAAATTGAAAGTAAAAAAACTATTGAATTAATTAATAAAACTAAGAGTTGGTTCTATGAAAAAAACCAACAAAATAGACAAACCCTTAGTAAATCTGATTAAAAAAAGGAAAGAGGAAAATCAAATTGTTAGTCTTAAAAATGAAAAGGGAGAACTCGCCAGTAACGAAGAGGAAATTAGAGCAATAATTAGGAGTTACTTTGCCCAACTTTATGCCAATAAATTCGACAACTTAAATGAAATAGAAAAATACCTCCAAAAATATAGCTTGCCCAAACTAACAGAGGAAGAAGTAAATATCCTAAACAGTCCCTTCTCAGAAAAAGAAATAGAACAAACTATCAATCAACTCCCTAAGAAAAAATCCCCAGGACTAGATGGATTTACATGTGAATTCTACCAAACATTTAAAGAACAATTAACTCCAATGCGAAATAAACTATTTGAAAAAATAGGGATTGAAGGAGTCCTACCAAACTCCTTTTATGACACAGACATGGTACTGGTACCTAAACCAGGTAGGCTGAAAACAGAGAAAGAAAATTATAGACCAATCTCCCTAATGAATATTGATGCTAAAATCTTAAATAAAATATTAGCAAAAAGATTACAGAAAATCGTCACCAGGATAATACACTATGACCAAGTAGGATTCATACCAGGAATGCAGGGCTGGTTCAATATTAGGAAAACTATTAGCATAATTGACTATATCAATAACCAAACAAACAAAAACCATATGATCATCTCAATAGATGCAGAAAAAGCATTTGATAAAATCCAACATCCATTCCTAATAAAAACACTTGAGAGCATAGGAATAAATGGACTTTTCCTTAAAATAGTCAGGAGCAAAAATTTAAAACCATCAGTAAGCATCATATGCAATGGGTAAAAACTGGAACCTTTCCCAGTAAGATCTGGAATGAAGCAAGGTTGCCCACTATCACCATTATTATTTAATATCGTATTAAAAACACTAGCCTTGGCAATAAGAGTCGAGAAAGATATAAAAGGAATTAGAGTAGGCAATGAGGAAACCAAACTATCACTCTTTGCAGATGATATGATGGTATACCAAGAGAACCCCAGAGATTCTACTAAAAAGCTATTAGAAATAATTCATAATTTTAGCAAAGTAGCTGGCTACAAAATAAATCCCCATAAATCCTCAGCATTTTTATACATCACCAACAAAACCCAACAGCAAGAGATACAAAGAGAAATTCCATTCAGAATAACTGTTGATACCATAAAATATTTGGGAATCTACCAAAGGAAAGTCAGGAATTATATGAGCAAAATTATAAAAAAGTTTCCACACAAATAAAGTCAGACTTAAATAATTGGAAACATATTAAGTGCTCTTGGATCGGTCGAGCGAACATAATAAAGATGACAATACTCCCTAAACTAATCTATTTATTTAGTGCTATACCAATCAGACTTCCAAGAAAATATTTTAATGATCTAGAAAAAATAACAACAAAATTCATATGGAACAATAAAAAGTCCAGAATCTCAAGGGAATTAATGAAAAAAAAAATCAAATGAAGGTGGCCTAGCTGTACCTGATCTAAAATTATATTATAAAGCAGCAGTCACCAAAACCATTTGGTATTGGCTAAGAAATAGATTAGTGGATCAGTGGAAAAGGTTAGGTTCACAAGACAGAATAGTCAATTATAGCAATCTAGTGTTTGACAAACCCAAAGCCCCTAACTTCTGGGAAAAGAATTCATTATTTGATAAAAACTGCTGGGATAATTGGAAATTAGTATGGCAGAAATTAGGCAAGGACCCACACTTAACACCATATACCAAGATAAGATCAAAATGGGTTCATGACCTAGGCATAAAGAACGAGATTATAAATAAATTAGAGGAACATAGAATAGTTTATCTCTCAGACTTGTGGAGGAGAAAGAAATTTGTGACCAAAGATGAACTAGAGACCATTACTGATCACAAAATAGAAAATTTTGATTACATCAAATTAAAAAGCCTCTGTACAAACAAAACTAATGCAAACAAGATTAGAAGGGAAGCAACAAACTGGGAAAACATCTTCACAGTTAAAGATTCTGATAAAGGCCTCATTTCCAAAATATATAGAGAACTGACTCAAATTTATAAGAAATCAAGCCATTCTCCAATTGATAAATGGTCAAAGGATATGAACAGACAGTTTTCAGAGGATGAAATTGAAACTATTACTACTCATATGAAAGAGTGTTCCAAATCATTATTGATCAGAGAAATGCAAATTAAGACAACTCTGAGATACCACTACACACCTGTCAGATTGGCTAAGATGACAGGAAAAAATAATGATGAATGTTGGAGGAGAGGCAGGAAAACGGGGACACTAATGCATTGTTGGTGGAGTTGTGAATGAATCCAACCATTCTGGAGAGCAATCTGGAATTATGCCCAAAAAAATTATCAAATTGTGCATACCCTTTGATCCAGGAGTGTTTCTATTGGGCTTATATCCCAAAGAAATACTAAAGAAGGGAAAGGGACTTGTATGTGCCAAAATGTTTGTAGCAGCCCTATTTGTAGTGGCTAGAAACTGGAAAATGAATGGATGCCCATCAATTGGAGAATGGCTGGGTAAATTGTGGTATATGAATGTTATAGAATATTATTGTTATGTAAGAAGTGACCAGCAGGATGAATACAGAGAGGCTTGGAGAGACTTACATGAACTGATGCCAAGTGAAATGAGCAGAACCAGGAGATCATTATACACTTCAGCAACGACATTGTATGAGGATGTATTCTGATGGAAGTGGATTTCTTTGACAAAGAGACCTAACTGAGTTTCAATTGATAAATGACGGACAAAAGCAGCTACACCCAAAGAAAGAACACTGGGAAACGAATGTGAACTATCTGCATTTTTGTTTTTCTTCCCGGGTTATTTATACCTTCTGAATCCAATTCTCCCTATGCAACAAGAGAACTGTTCGGTTCTGCAAACATATATTGTATCTAGGATATACTGCAACATATCCAACATATAAAGGACTGCTTGCCATCTAGGGGAGGGAGTAAAGGGAGGGAGGGGGAAAAAATCGGAACAGAAATGAGTGCAAGGGATAATGTTGTAAAAAAAAATTACCCTGTCATGGATTCTGTCAATATAAAGTAATTATTAAATAAAAATTTAAAAAAAAAGAAATATTAAGGTCTAAGCATCAGATTAGCTAACAACAAGGCTTAGGTGATGGTTAGGAGAAGTAAGATTTAACTGAGGGAAGAAGACTGGAAAAATCTGAAATAAGTAGTGATGCCTCAGCAAACAGGTCCTTTCAGAGCACTTTTAGTGAGGGAAGTTAGAAAGTTAGGAAACTTGTGTATAATTTAAACAATCAAATATTGAGCACTACTATAGATTATAATGAAAACCTTGTCCTTGTTTTACAATTTTTAAAGGCATAGACCTTTTCCTCATAATAGCTGAATTTGTTGACCAATGGAAATAGCTGAAAGATGACTAGAAGGTATCAGTTTTTCTTATAAATTCAAGGTCAAGGCACATAAAACCAGTAATTCCAACCAACAAAGGACAATGTACATTCTTAAATTTTATAGATACAAAAATTTAAAAATTCATTAACTTATTTTTCCACACCTTTGTATGAAAACCAAAGAGAGAAAAAATGTTTCAGGCAAATTATGATCTTGTCAGAAGATTATCCCTTTTCTCAATAAATATCATTACTTGGGCCAAACACATATAACAACAGAAAATGAATGACATGGACAAGTAAAGATGGCTAGAAGAGAAAGAGATAATACTATAAACGTGAGGTGTGTAGGGGACACTTCACAGAAATGGTGTCTGAAGAAGACTGAAATATGAGTAAATTTTAGACAGGTAGATAATTAGATAAGGAGAGGACATTTTAGAAATGAATCAAGTAATATCATTGAGGCAAGATTAGATAATATATAGTTTAAAAACAATGAGGAGATATATTCATATGCAAACCAAGATACAAAAATTTTAATTTTATTTTCTGGGCATTGGTAGAAATGAAATAAATATGTTATGATTATCATTGAATTTGTGAGTGAACGTAGTTCACTGCCTTTGTTCTTTTTCTCTTTTCATTTGCCAATAAAGAAAGACATGAAGGGAGTGCTTCTGTATGTGTTCTGTTATGTTTTCTTTTATAAGGGAATGTATAATTTTCCACTAATATTTGACATAAATATGTGCAAATTTTATTCATGTAAATTTTATGCTTGTGAGTTTTTGGTTGACACAATCTGAAATTTTTGATGGGAATATGGTTATATTTCTTTCAATGTTTAATTTTTCTTTGAATATGGGCAATTTCAGAAGGGGTTCTATATTTGTTTGCTCAGATAAGCAGAACAAATATACCAATCAGTTCTAAATGCAGACTGAAAATGATATTTAGCTAGCATGGGAATTTTTCCAATTATATTTCTCCTAACAAGAAATAGTGAGTTGGTCTTTAGTAACTATCTGTCCCAAAACTTAACTAATTCAACAAATGCAACAAATATAAAAATTCATGGAATTAGAAAGTCATTAATTCATAAAAAAGGATGAATGACTTTCTGTGAGTCATTGAGTAATAAATACTCCCAAACACAATGTAAAATAACACTTCTCTACACTTTCTCTTAGTGATCTCATCAATTCTCCTCTTTATTCTCATGATTCTCAAACCAATTTATCCATCTCAAATATTCTACATACCTTTAATTTTGCATCTTCAAATAATTATTATAATCTAAAACTGAATGTCTTGTTATGGGCCAGAACTCTGAACTTGAAACAAAAGATTCTTACAGGCTAAGTCAGTGGAATTGATAAAGACAATGGTTGTTTAGCATGGTGCTTAACAGTTCTCAAGTTCAGTACATGTACTTAGTATGTGATACAGTTCCACAAGATTCACACCTATGATAAGAGAGCATATAAGTTCAGACAAACTCAGCCAGAATCAGAACTGCAAGACAGAGACCATGGTGGTGATTCTTCTGCCTCTCTCACAGAAACCAAGACACATTCAGGAGGAGTTCAAGAAGCTGGCAGAGGCAGAGAACACAAACAACTGAGGCAGGAACTCAAGCTCTCCGAACCAAGGAAAGAGATAGGCCTCTAAAAAAGCTAACCGGGCCTCAGGAAAGGAGACAAGACTTTGAAAGAGAAAATAAATGATTTGGACTTTAACCCCTGGCTACTCTTGTGGTGAGTACTGAACTGAAATGAAGGCTGCTTCCAGAGACCCCAAGAAAACCTCAACAGAGAACATTACATTTTAGAGAGAACATTACAATATTTTATAGATATCTTAAATTTGATGTGTTTAAAACTTAATCTATTATTTTTCTGTACTCCTAGAACTACTTCCCCTTCCAAACTTTCTTATTACTGTCAAAGGCACCACCATCCTCCAAATTTCCCAATTTCATAACTTGCAATTGTTCCTAGACTCCTCATTTTCTCTTATCTCCCATATTCAATCTGTTGCACAGGTCTGTTGCATTCATAACATTTCTCACTTAGGCCCCCATCTCTCCTCTGATTCTACCACCAATTTGATGCAGGCACTTCATCACTTCAATCTTAGATTATTGTTTTAGCCTACTTTTTAGTTCGTCCGCCACAAGCCTCTAACCACTCCAATCCTCCTCTACTCAGCTATCAAAGTAATCTTCCTAAAGTTCAGTTCTGATCATCTTAACCCCTTAGTTAATAAAATCTAGTGGCTTCCTAAGGCCTCCTGGATAACACATAAATCCTTGTTAAGCATTCAAGCCCTCTCATAGCCTTTTAAGTCTTCTGAGACATTTCACCCATTGGCCAAGTACACTGCAATCCAATGACAATGAACTCTTTGTTTTTCCTCATAAAAGCTTACATCTGAACATTTTTCAATGAATGTTTATCATGTCTATAATTCTTTCTCTTCTCACCTCTGCCTACTGGTGTTACTGGTTTGCTGTAAGTTCCAGATAAAATTTTCACCTTCTATTAGCTTTTCTTTTCCCAGTTCCTCTTAAATCCCTCTGTTGATTATTTGTTATTTATTATGTACATAGCTTGTTTCTTCTGTTATTTGTTATTTATAATGTACATAGCTTCTATGTAAGTAGTTACTTCCATATTCTCTCACTATCTTGTGAGTTCCACAGGGGCAATGACTATCTATTGCTTTACTTTGCATCCCCAAAATTTAGCACATTGCCTAGGACATAATAGGACTTAATAAATATTTATTGCTTGGCTTAAATGAATATAATAGATTACTACTGAGCTATAAAAATTCATGAACATGATGAATATAGATAAAATGGAAAGATATATTAGAAAATGCAAAATGACTTAAGAAAATTAGAAAAAACAATACAATAGTTTCAGCAATATAAATTATTGACTGTATCAATGTAAAGAGAAATTTCTAATACACTTGAAATGATGTTGTGTGTGTGTGTGTGTGTGTGTGTGTGTGTGTATACACATCTATTTTCAACTTGTGCTATTGGCTTTTTCAGGTAGACATATTGAGTTAAGATTTTTCTAGATGGTTTATCTAACTTCTCATCATAATGTGGGAAAACTATAATTTCTTTCTCCATTTTTTTTTTCTTTGTGGATGTTTCATCTAAATTCTTTTTTCTCATCTTTTGGAAAGCCCCAGCACCATTGCAGCTCTATTATCAATCTGTTATCTCTTAGTTCCTGATTCTTTGGTCATAGCTCTTTTTGCTCTAGTCTATTTCACAAATACAATAGTACCACCTGCTGTGACTTTTGACCATCAAATTTCTCCCTTCCTTCAATGGAGTTTCTTTCCATCCTCTCTGCCTAGAATAATTCCTTAATGGTGAGCATGATTCTATCCCATTATATTCTCTCTATCTAAGTGATTCTGAATCCTTGACAATGAATGAATCTGATTCCCCAATCCCAGGAGTCCACTTCTTTTTTCCTCTTCTAAATCAACTTTTTCCTCAATGCCCCAATCGAAATCTGTTTGAAATTTCCATTGTGTCTTCTGGAATGACTACTTCATAACAAATAAATTCCTCTTCCTTTAGAATTCTTTCTGTCTGCTACCTTTTATTGAAGCCTGAGTCCTTTCTGATAATACTGAAGAAGAGACTCTGAAACTCTAAAACTGCTTGAAGGAGAAAATCTCCTTGGACTCTGCCTCAGTGAGGGACCCTGCCCAAGGGGAACAAAATAAATAGCTTCATTCTGTTATCTAGATGGGGTTGGTTAAGTCCTGAGCAAAATAATTCCAACCCTCTTGAATTAAAGAAATTAATTCAATTCTATTCAAATTCCAGCTCAAGCTGAAACCCAGTTTGTAGATAAAGCCAACTTAAAACTCCACTCACTAGCCTCCTTCAGCTTGTAGCCAAAGCTTCTGTTATAAAAGAGCCCATCTAAAATCCTCTCTTTACAGAGGTTCTAAACATGCCATTGGTGTGCCAAAGTTCCCTGACCTAGTTTCCCCATTTTCCTATTTAGTTATTATGCCTCAGGTTATAACATTTCCCTCTTAATGTTTGATGAGATAAAGGTCTACCTCATTTGCTCTGCCCCCAAACCCCAGGCTATAATCATTCCCTCTTAAATGGTTGATGAGATAAAGGTTTTATATCTTTAGGTTATAGACATTCCTTCTTAATTTTTGATAGGATAAAGGTTTATCCATTTTAGATGTCATTAGAATATCAGTAACCTCCCTCCATTGTGTCATCCTAAGGACCTCTCCCTCATTAGGTTATCCCCACCCAGGTACCTCCCCCATTATGTCATTGGTCTTGTTATCCTATAAAAAGATTGCCCTTTGATGCTTGAGGGCTGGACTCTTTGAGATGATAGTCTTATCCAGCCCTGGGACCAACCATGGATCCATTGGTCCCAGTATCTCTCTCCTCTGAATAAACTATTGAACTGATCTCTAATCTCTGTCTTGCTCAGTTACACCATGCCATGCCATGCTATGTCAAGGTGACCTCTGCCCAGTGGATAATATTCTTTTCCAGTGCTACCCTTTCTTTACCCTCACCTATTTCCCTAATGAGACTTTATGCCTCTCTGTCAGGATTTACTTTCTTCCAAATCCCTATAATAAACCTCTTTTATCAGTCTAGGTTTTCAGGTTTGTAAATTCCTTTACAGAGAATCCCTGTGCTGCCAAAAGGGGGATTTCCCAAACCCCTTACCCTTGTGCCGAATCCCAAAGGGTGCAGGGGAGCCAAACCTCTCCATTTGGTTCCCTGAACTTTGAACCTGCCACTAGACCTTATCATTTGATTCCTTACTAGAGGGAACCCCAAAACCTAAACCTCATTATATTTTTGGTTCCCATACTGGGAGCCCTCAAAACTATACTTTATCTCATCAATACTATGTTGCTTTACAATGCTGTAAAGCACTGGTCACATTTTGTTTCACATAAAATGAATCACAGATTGAGATGAGTATATTCCTAGCTCTAATTTATACTTTTAGACCCCCCCTTTATTCATTCAATAAACATCATTCAATGATCTTTTCTGTCTTAATGTTCAAGTCATCCAAATGTATGTACAAATTTAGATACTGGTGTGCATTTTATACTAATTCTCAGGAAATGTTCTTTCTTGTTATTAAAACTGTTCTGTGCCTTCAAACTAGGGAAGTTTAACATAAATTTTGAAATTTCATCAAATATATAATTTCCCATTTTCTCTGTCTACTCAGTCTCCATGATCTAGTATTCCATATAATCTTACTACACAGATAGTCATTTTATCTTCTTGTCAATCATACTTTTCCAAACTCTTAGCCTAGATTATTGGATTTCTTGGTTTCTATTCATGTGTTGATGAATAGATTGTAAAAGAAACAATATGACATTGCTTAGGCCCATTATTTATTTAAATTATCAAATTTAATTAGATCTTCAATACAATAAGGCAATACATTTACTCATTTCTAATTGTTGCTCTATCAGATTCATCATAGTGGTAGTTCTAAATTTTATCATCTTTTATACCTTAAACACCTATTCTCCCTTCCTTCAGTCTGCAAACATAACCTCAAACTTTACTGAAAAAAAAAAATCAGGTTGAAGGTCAACAGTCAACCACCATCATTATCAATAATTTATTTTCAATAGATCAGGATTGAATTGTTTCATTTGAATTGCCATTTGCCTCATTAGTATTATTTATTTTTGCAAATTTTGCTATTTTCCAAAGTTACTATTTAGGGGGTAAATTAATTTTGTTGATGTATAAAAAAGAAGTTTAAACAACTATTTTTAAATAAAATAATATAATTTTATTAATTCTCATATTTTTTTATATGGAACATTAGAATTTAATTAGTAAATGTTTTTGCATACATGAGCAGCAAGGAAGCAAATATTTCTGACATAGACAGTAACCATTTTATTTCCATCTCAACAACTAAAGTGAACAGGATATTTCTTCCTCTCCCATTGACAGTCTTTATATTAAACCTTCTAATATATTGAACTTTGAATCAGCAAAAATTTAGCACATCTGTATAATAAGTCCTTTGTCATGCAAAAAAAAAAAAAAAACGTAATCAAAAAACCTCTTAAAAATAAAGTGTCATTTGGGTAGAAGAGAGGGAGGGAAAAAGATAGTACCAAGACCTGGATGTATTCATCTTTCCAGATAATACAGTTTGTTCAGTCTTTAATAATAGGACAAAACTAAAAGCGGTGTGTGCATGTTAACAAAGAAGCAATTTAGGATTTCAGGATTCCTAACAACTAGGACTTTTTAAACATGGAACTGAAATGCCTAAGAAATAATATGGACATACATGATATGACATGAGTGTCAAGTTGCTGTTCACTCATGTCTGACTCTCTGTGATCCTATATGGTGTATTTTTAGGGCCTGTTATTTTCTCTTTCCCTCTCCCTTTCCCTCTCTTTCTCTGCCTCTCTCTTTCCCTCTCCCTCTCGCTCTCTTTCTTGTCTCTTTTTTGCAGAGGCAAGTGGGTTAAGTGACTTGCTCAAGGTCACATAGCTAGAAAGTGTTAAGTGAGACTGGATCTGAAATGAAGTCCTCCTGACATCAAGGCTTGTCCTCTATCCACTGCACCACCTACCTGTCACTACGCTTCTTATTTTCAAAATATTTGCATAGATAATTTTCAACATTCAACATTGTAAAACCTTTTGTTTCAATTTTTAGTCTCTCTCCCTTCCCCATACCTCTATTTTAGGTGACAAGTAATACAATAAATATTAATCGTATGCAATTCTATATACTTTCCACAATTGTTATGCTGTGCAAGAAAAATCAGATCAAAAAGAGGGAAAAATGAGAAAGAAAACAAAAAGCAAACAACAAAAAGTAAGAAAACAAACAAACAAACAAACAAACAAAAAAACATAATTGTTATCCATACTCCATCTCTATAATCCTCCCTCTGGGTGCAGAAGGCTCTCTCTATCAAAAGTTCATTGGAATTAGCCTGAATCATATTATTGTTGAAAAGAGTAATGTTCATCAGAATTGATCATAACATAATGTTGTGGTTGCTGTGTACAATGTTCTTTTGGTTCTACTTATTTCACTTAGCAGCAGTTCATATAAGTCTTTTCAGGCCTTTTTGAAATCATCCTGCTGATCATTTCTTAATAGAACAATAATGTTTCATAATATCCATATGCCATACTTTATTTAGCAGTTCTCTGACAGGCATCCACTCAGTTTCCAATTCTTTGCCACTACAAAAAGGGCTGCTACAAATATTCTTGAACATGTGGGCCCTTTTCCCTTCTTTATATTTCTGGGGGATACAGGCCCAGTAGAGACACTGCTGGAGCAAAGGGTATGCACAATTTGAAAGCCTCTTGGTCATAGTTCCATATTCCTCTCCAGGATAATTGAATCAGTTCACAACTCCAACAATAATGTATTAGTGTCCCAGTTTTTCCACAACCTCTTCAACATTTATTATATTTTCCTATCATCTTAGTCAATCAGAGAAGTGAGTAGTGATACCTCAGAGTTGTCTTAATTTGCCTTTCTCTGATCAATAATTATTTAAGGAATTCCTCAATATGACTAGAAATGGATTTAATTTCTTCATCTGGAAATTGTCTGTACATATCATTTGACTATTTATCAATGACTTATAAGAATACATAATGATTACATACATATTAATACATAATAAATATATACATACATATAAATTTGAGTCAATTCTCTATATATTTTAGAATTAAGTCTTTACCTTTAGATGTAAAATTTTCCTCAGTTTTCTCCTTTCCTTCTAATCTTGTCTACACTGGTTTTGTTTGTGCAAAACTTGTTAACTTAATATAATCAAAATTAGATAGTTTGCATTCTGTAATGGACATTTGGGCCACAGATCTAAAAGGTAGACTATGATTTTTTTTTTTTTTTAATTTGCTTACAGTATTACTCTTTTGTCTAAATCAAGAACCCATTTTGATCTTATCATAGTACAGGGTGTTAGGTATGGAGAAATGCCTAGTTTCTGCCATACTAATTTTCAATTTTCCAAGCAATTTTTGTCAAATAGTGATTTCTTATCCCAGAAGCTGGTCTTTGGGTTTAGCAAACACTAGACTACTATAATTATTGGCGATTGGGTCTTGTGAACCTAATCAATCCACTGAATGACTTCTCTATTTCTTAGTCAGTACCAGATGGTTTTGATGATCATTAGTTTATAATAAACTTTAAAATCTGGTATGAGTAGGTCACCTTCATTTGCATTAATTCCCTTAATTTTTTTTTACCTTATTTTTTCCAGATGAACTTGAGTCCTAATTTTTTTTTCTCTAAATTAATTTCTTGGGAATTTGATTGGTATGGCACTGAAAACATAAATCAATTTAGGTAGAATTGTCATTTTTATTATATTAGCTCAGCCTATCCATAAGCACTTGATAGTCTTCCATTTTATTAGATCTGACTTTATTTGTGTGAAAAGTGTTTTGTAATTGTGTTCATCTTGCTCCTGGTTTTCTCTTGACAGGTAGACTGACAAATATTTTATATTATTTTAATGGACTTTCTCTTTGCTTCTTTTGCTACTGGACTTTTTAGGTAACATATAAAAATGCTGATGATTTATGTTCATTTATTTTGTATCTGCAACTCTGCTAAACCTAGGAATTGTTCTTAAGTTTTTTTAGGTGTTTCTCTATGATTGTCTTAGTATAAAGTATTGTCATTTGAAAAGTGATAATTTAGATGCCTTTTTATTCCTTTATTTTTTTTTTTCTTTTCTCATTGCTAAAGATAACATTTATAATGCTGTATTGAATAATAATGGTTATAGTCGGCATCATTGTTTCACTGCTGTTCTTACTGGGAACAGTTCTAATTTACCCCATATATATGATGCTTGCTTGTGATTTTAAATCAATGCTACTGTTGATCCCTCCTCCCCTCCACAACAATACTTTTTTTTATAGCTTTTTATTTACAAGTTATAGGCATGGGTAATTTTACAGCATTAACAATTGCCAAACCTTTTGTTCCACTTTTTCCCCTTCTTCCCCCCAGGCCCACCCCCTGATGACAGGTTGACCAATACATATTAAATATATTAAAAGCATAAATTAGATACAATAAATACAAAATATGATATAAATTAAATACAATATACATATTTTAACATTTATTTTGCTGTATAGACAGAAACAGACTTTGAAATAGTGTACTATTAGCTTGTGAAGGAAATCAAAAATGCAGGTGAACATAAATAGAGGGATTGGGAATTCTATGTAATGGTTCTTAGTCATCTCCCAGAGTTCTTTTACTGGGTGTAGCTGGGTCAGTTCATTACTGCTCTATTGGAACTGATTTGGTTCATCTCATTGTTGAAGATGGCCAGGTCCATCAGAACTGATCATCATAAAGTATTGGTATTGAAGTATATAATGATCTCCTGATCCTGCTCATTTCATTCAGCATCAATTCATGTAAGTCTCTCCAGGCCTTTCTGAAATCATCCTCTTGGTCATTTCTTACCAAACAATAATATTCCATAATATTCATATACCATAATTTATTCAGTCATTCTCCAATTGTTGGGCATCCACTCAGTTTCCAGTTTCTGGCCACTACAAAACACCTGCCACAAACATTCTTGTACATACAGGTCCCTTTCCCTTCTTTAAAATCTCTTTGGGATATAAGCCCAGTAGTAGCATTGCTGGATCAAAGGGTATGCATCATTTGGTTATTTTTTGAGCATAGTTCCAGAATTGCTCTCCAAAATGGCTGGATGTCTTTCCAATTCCACCAACAATCTATCAGTGTCCCAGTTTTCCCACACCCCTTCCAACATCCTGAATTATCTTCCCCTGTCATTGTAGTCGATCTGACAGGTGTGTAGTGGTATTTCAGAATTGTCTTAATTTGCATTTCTCTGATTAATAATGACTTGGAGCATCTTTTCATATGGCTAGAAATAGTTTCAATGTCTTCATCTGAAAACTGTCTGTTCATATCCTTTGACCATTTATCAATTGGAGAATGGCTTGATTTCTTATAAATTAGAATCAATTATCTATATATTTTGGAAATGAGGCCTTTATCAGAACCTTTGATTGTAAAAATGTTTTCCCAGTTTATTGCTTCCCTTCTAATCATGTCTGCATTGGTTTTGTTTGTTACAAAAACTTTTCAATTTGATATAATCAAAATTTTCTATTTTGTGGTCAATAATGATCTCTAGTTCTTCTTTGGTCATAGATTCCTTCCTCTTCCACATGTCTGAGAGGTAAACTATCCTATGCTCTTCCAATTTGTGTATAATCTCATTCTTTATGCCCAGGTCATGAACCCATTTTGACCTTATCTTGGTGTACAGTGTTAAGTATGGGTCAATGCCTAGATTCTGCCATACTAATTTCCAATTTTCCCAGCAATGTTTGTCAAATAGTGAAATCTTATCCCCAAAACTGGGGTCTTTGGGTTTGTCAAACAACAGATTATTAAAGTTATTGGTGGTTTTATCCTTTCAACATAACCTATTCCATTGATCAACTAGTCTATTTCTTAGCCAATACCAAATGGTTTTGGAAACTGCTGCTTTATAATATAATTTAAGATCTGGTACAGCTAGGCCACCTTCATTTGATTTTTTTTCATTAATTCCCTTGAAATTCTTGACCTTTTGTTTTTCCATATGAACTTTGTTGTTATTTTTTCAAGGTCATTAAAATAGTTTTTTGGGAGTCTGATTGGTATAGTGCTAAATAAATAGATTAGTTTAGGTAGTATTGTTATCTTTATTATATTTGCTCGCCCACTCCAAGAGCACTTAATATTTTTTTTCCATTTGATTAGATCTGACTTAATTTGTGTGGAAAAAGTTTTGTAGTTTTGCTCATAAATTTTCTGATTTTCCCTTGGCAGATAGATTGCTAAATATTTTATATTGTTAATAGTTACTTTAAATGGAATTTCTCTTTGTAACTCTAACTGTTGAATTTTGTTAGTGATGTATAAGAATGCATATGACTTATGTGGGTTTATTTTGTGTCCTGCAAACTTGCTAAAGGAGTGGATTATTTCTAATAGCTTTTTAGTAGAATCTCTGGGGTTCTCCAAGTATACCATCATATCATCAACAAAGAGTGCTAATTTTTTTTTCCTCATTGCCTACTCTAATTCTTTTAATCTCTTTCTCAACTCTTATTGCCAAAGCTAGCATTTCTAATACAATATTAAATAGTAATGGTGACAGTGGGCAACCTTGTTTCACTTTTGATCTCACTGGGAATGGTTACAGTTTTTCCCCATTACATATGATGCTTATTGATGGTTTTAAATAGATGCTACTGATTATTTTAAGGAAAAATTCCATTTATTCCTATACTCTCAAGTGTTTTTAATAGGAATGGATGTTGGATTTTATCAAATGCTTTTTTTTGTATCTATTGAGATGAGCATATGGTTTTTGTTAATTTGATTATTAATATGGCCAATTATACTGATAGTTTTTCTAAAATTGAACCAGCCCTGCATTCCTCATATAAATCCTACTTGATCATGATATATTATCCTGGGGATGATTTTCTGTAGTCTTTTTGCTAATATCTTATTTAAGATTTTAGCATCAATATTCATTAGGGAGATTGGTCTATAACTTTCTTTCTCTGTTTTCAACCTACCTGGTTTAGGTATCAGTACCATGTCTGTGTCATAAAAGGAATTTGGTGGGACTCCTTCATTCCCTATTTTTTCAAATAGTTTATATGGCATTGGGACTAATTGTTCTTTGAATGTTTGGTAGAATTCACATGTAAATCCATCTGGTCCTGGGTTTTTTTTTTTAGGGAGTTGATTAATAGCTTGTTCTATTTCTTTTTCTGAAATGGGACTATTTAAGCAACTTACTTCCTCCTCTGATAATCTAGGAAGCCTATATTTTTGGAGGTAGTCATCCATTTCACAACTTAAGTTATCAAATTTATTGGCATAAAGTTGGGCAAAGTAACCCCTTATTATTTCTTTAATTTCCTATTCATTGGTGGAAAGTTCTCCATTTTCATTTTTAAAACTACTAATTTGATGTTCCTCCCTCCTTTTTCTAATCAGATTTACCAAAGCTTTATCAATTTAATTGGTTTTTCCATAAAACCAACTCTTAGTTTTATTTATTAGTTCAATAGTTTTTTTTGTTTTTTGTTTTTTTACTTTCTATAGTATTAATTTCTCTTTTTAATTTTAAAATTTCAAGTTTAGTAATTGATTGGGGGTTTTTAATTTGGTCTTTTTCTAACTTTTTAAGTTGCAGGCCCAATTCATTGATCTTCTCTTTCTCTATTTTATTCAAGTAAGCCTCTAAGAATGTAAAATTTCCCCTTATTACCACTTTGGCTACCTGCCATAAATTTTGGTATGATGTCTCACTGTTGTCATTATCTAAAGTGAAATTTTTAATTGTGTCTATAATTTGCTGTTTCACCCAATCATTCTTTAACATGGGATTATTTACTTTCCAATTACTTTTTGGCCTATTTATCCTAACTTTTTGTTGAATGTAGTTTTTATTGCATTGTGATCTAAAAAGAAAGCATGCACTACTTCTGCCTTCCTGCATTTAATGTTGAGGTCTTTATGTCCTAATATATGGCCAATATTCGTATAAGTTCCATGATCTGCTGAGAAGAAAGTATACTCCTTTGTGTCACCATTCAGTTTTCTCCAGAGATCTATCATACCTAATTTTTCTAATATTCTATTTACCTCTTTAATTTCTTTTTTATTTGTTCTGTGATTTGATTTATCTAAATCTGAGAGTGCAAGAATGAGATCTCTCACTATTATAGTTTTGCTGTCTATTTCTTCTCACAACTCTCTTAATTTCTCCTTTAGGAAGTTAGATGCTATACCACTTGTTGCATATATGTTTAATACTGATATCGCTTCATTGTCTATAGTACCCTTTAGCAAGATATAGTTTCCTTCCTTATCTCTTTTAATTAGATCAATTTTTGCTTTTGCTTGATCTGAGATAAGGATGGTTATCCCTGCTTTTTTGACTTCATCTGAAGCATAATAGATTCTGCTCCAGCCTTTTACCTTTACTCTGTATGTATCTCCCTGTTTTAAATGTGTTTCCTATAAAGAACATATTGTAGGGTTCTGACTTTTGATCCAGTCTGCTATTCACCTCTGCTTTATCTGAGAGTTCATGCCATTCACATTTATGGTTAACATTACTAATTCTGTATTTCCTGCCATCCTAATATCCCCAGATTATGTTTTTCTTTTTCTTTCCTTCTTCCCTAGTATTGAACTTATTGGTCCCACTTGTGTCATGCATCTCTCCCCTTTAGTATCCCTCCCCACTTTGAATCCCTTCCCCTTTCTTGTACCCTTTCTTTATTATTCTTTTCCCTTTTCCCTTTTCCTCTTCCACTTTTTAATGAAGTGAGAGAAGAATCTCTGTAAAACAAATATGTCAATTATTTCCTCTTTGAGCCAACTCTGATGAGAGTAGGATTCACACAATGTTCCTCCTCCTCCTCTCTAAGTTCCCTCAGCTATGATAGGTTTTCTTTGCCTCATCATCACATGCAGTTTCCCTCTTTTTATCTCCTCTTTTCCCTTTTTCTGACACTATTTCATTTCCATTTCTACTTCCCTTTTTTATGTTATATAGGTAAATTCAAATTATACCTATGGTTTTTATGTATATCCACAAGAGAAATACAGTTCTCAAGAGTTTCTTTTACCTTTTTCTACTTCTCTTGGATCCTGTCATTGGAGATCAAATTTTTTCTGTAAGTCTGGTTTTTTCCTTAGAAACAAATGGAATACCTCTGTTTCATTAAATGTCCATCTTTTTCCATGGGAAAAAAAAATACTCAGCTTAGCTGGGTAGTTTATTCTTGGCTGCATTCCAAGCTCTTTTGCCTTTCGGAATATCTGATTCCAGGCCCTTCGATCCTTTAATGTTGAGGCAGCCAGATCTTGCATGACCCTTATTGTGGCATCTTGGTATTTGAACTGTTTATTCCTGGTGGCTTGTAAAATTTTTTCTTTAGTCTGAAAATTTTGAAGTTGGCCATAATATTCCTTGGAGTCTTTATTTTAGGGTCTTTTTTAGATGGTGTTTGATGAATTCTTTCAATGCCTATTTTACCTTCTGGTTCTTTTACTTCTGGGCAGTTCTCTTGGATGATTTCCTGTAAAATAGTATCTATGCTCTTTTTTTTCATCATAATTTTTTGGTAGTCCAATGATCCTCAGGTCATGTCTCCTAGATCTATTTCCCAGGTCTGTTGTTTTTCCAAATAAATATTTGACATTTTTCCCCACTCTTTCATTTTTTTGGTTTTGCTTGACTGATTCTTGATGTCTCAATGAATCAGTCATTTCTATTTGTTCAGTTCTGATTTTTAGTGAGTTATTTTCTTCATCAATTTTTTTTTCTTTTTTGTATATGTCCAATTGAGTTGTTTTACTCTATGGAATTTTTTTTTTTTTAGTGAGTTATTTTCTTTTTCCAATTTACAAATTCTGTTTCACTGCACTTCTTGTGAGTTTTTTTTACCTTTTCCATTTCACATTTCATTTCTTTTTCCACTTTATCAAATTTTTCTTTTAGTGAGCTATATGCCTTTTCTGTACTCTCTTGCATAGCTTCTCTTTCCTTTCCCCATTTCTCTTCTAGCTCTCTTTTAAGGTTTTTAATAGTCTCCTTTAGGAGAGCCTTTTGTATTGGGGACCAATAATTTTCTGGAGACTGTCTGCTATTAGTTTCTTCAGGGTTGAAAAGCTGTTCTCTTTCTGTACAGAAACTATCAATCATTCTTTTGATTTTTTTACTCATTTTGTTAATGCCTGTAGTGTCTGCCTTCAGAACCAAGAGGTTACCAGCTTCCTCTGCAGAGTAATGAAAGGTGTATGGATGGTTAGCTGTCCTGCCAGCGGGCTACAAAAAGCAGAAAGGTACTAGAGTGCTATGGGAAAGAGTTCCCCACCCGGGAGTAACTGAGGCCTGCAGGGCTCAGCTGGGAAAGTGCCCTGCAACGAATCCCCCTCGTGTGAGATAATGACTGCCCTGGGGCTGTGAGTTTTTGCAGTTGAGCAGTGAAAGGATTTGCAGGGACCAGAAGTGTCTGTCTGGTAAGAACAGTCTGCTGGGGAAGTTTTATTGCCCCAGGCCAAGCCCCACACTGTGCCAATTAGAGGCTGCCCAGGCTGTGCCCCGCTGCTGTGCAGATTTGTAATTGTCCCTGCAAAAGCCCTGAACTGCAGGATGTGGTTGCAGGACTGCGTTAACGTCTGTCTGAGTCACTTCCGGGTTTGGGTGGTTACAGCCACATCTTGTTAGATTCTGCCATTTTTTAGAATACCCTCTATTTTAGGCTTTAATTTCTCTGCCAGTTTACTGCTTTGTAGTCAAGGCAGAGCAGTTAGCCTGTAGCAGAGTCGTCTCTATAACTTCTATAGCCACAGAAGTCACTCCCATCCCTGGTCTGCTCAGGATGCTAATCTCTCTCTGTCTGTGCTAGTCTGTTCCTGGCCCCTCAGGACAAACCTTTCCTGGTGATCTTCCAGATTTACTTCGGCTGCTAAATTGTAGTGCTTCTAATCTTCCTGGATTTAAGCAGTGAAGAGCTATTTAAATAGTTGGTTATGAGGGGAATGAGAGGAGTTTAGAGAGTCATGTGTGCCTTCTCCGCCGTCTTGGCTCTGCCCCCAGAAGTCGATTATTTCTTGAAGGGTTTTGTGTGGTATCATTTTTTTCTTCACAGTTTTCAGATAATCCCTTAAATGTGAAATCATTTCTTCTGGTCCCCTTTCCCAGGTCAGTTGTTTTTTTCAATGAGGTATTTTATATTTTCTTCTTTTTTTTTTCCTTTTTTTTTTTGGCTGATATTGATTCACTTTCATTTGTTCAGTTCTACATTTTAGTGAAATATTTTCTTCAATTTGCTTTTTAATTTCCTTTTGCATCTGGACAATTAAACTTTTAAATAAGTTGTTTTATTCATTGATTTTTTTTTCTATTAACAAATTTTGTTTAATGAGTTGTTTTCTTTCTCCATTTTTCAAATCTTTATTTTTTAGAAGTTATACTCTTTTTTTCCTCTTCAGCAAATCTATTTTAAGGAATTTTCTTTAGATAATGTCTGTGTTTCTTTTTTCAAACCCTCCTGCAATGCTGTCCTTTCCTTTTCCCTCTTTTTCTTCTCACACTCTTTCATGATTATTTTTGAATTCTTCCAATAGAGCCTTTTGAGATGAAGAACAACTCATATCACTCTTTGTGACTTTATCTGGAGATGTTTTGCTTTTAGTGACCTCAGGGTTTCAGGACTGTTCTTCTCTATCTCCATAAAAGCTATCTATGGTAAGAGCTCTTTTTGCTTTTTTGCTGTTTTTTTAAAGGTTGAGGTCTGCTCACAGGGCAAAGGGTGATTGTGCCACGCTTTCTCTACAAGTAACACTGATTTCATGCTGTCCTAGGGCCAGTGCTGCAGCCTTCTTCAAATGCTGTGTGGACATGACCAAGTACCTCATTATGTTGGGGTTCATGGGCTCACTATTTGTTTTCTGTGGTTATATCATATCTAGTCTGCTGATCCACTGGCTTCTGAACTAGAACAGAGTAGCCAATGCTGTTATATTTTGGTTAAGAGCCACCCAGTGGATCGCTCTGCTGTATAGAGGCCACTCTGCTCTGGGTCTCTGCACTTCCCTTGTACTAGGCTGCCTCCCTTGTGCCTAATTGAAACAGTCATTTCCTTAAGTTCTTCTAAAAGATTTTCTACTGGAAATGTGTTACACTACAAATACTTATGGGTTCTGTCACTCCAAAGCCAATTCAGAGGCTTGATCTCATCTTGATCTGAGGGAAGCCAGGAGGAACTTAGACAAATATCTTTCGCCTCTTCACTATCTTGGGTCCACCCCTCATTCATATTTAAATGAGGTATGTTGAAGTTGAAAGGAGGAAAAAACATCTAAATAAATTTTCTTGCTTCAAATTTTTACTACAAACAAGAACTAAAAAAAAAAAAAAAAAAATTAATGTGAATTGACACCTTACACTTGAAATACTTTATTAGCTACATAAAATAAAATACTTATATTAATAAAACATTAATTTCTGAAAAATAAATCACTGACTAAGCAACTTTTGAAATCTCTTTTGTCTATGTGGAATTGCTTGATGGACATCTGTGGCATAATATGGCATAATCATGTATCTGTACCAGTAATGATCATCTAAACACATGGGAATTGAGAGAGCTAATAGTTTAGCTAGGTGACAGAGTAGATCGAGTGTGAGACTTGTTTTCCTGTTTTCAAATCTAACTCAGATATTTGGTATCTGTGTGAACATAGGCAATCACAAGAGTTTTCCTATATTCTAATATATTGTATCCTGCCTATCTTTCCTCTGAAACTTTTGAAATATACATTACCCAAATCCAGGGTCCATGTCTTATTTTCCCCTAATTTTTGTCCTTTACTATCATATACTCTAGGAGGAAGTAGTTACTTCTTCCCAGATTCCCTATCCTTTCTGTCCCAGAAACCAGTTATTAAAAATCAGATTCAGATTAGAATTTTTACTTGCTGGTTCCTCCATCTTTTGAGGGACAATTTTTGCACTAAAGTAAGTCAAGATATTATTGCAACTCTGCTTTTGACAGAGTGCTACAGAATATATCAGGGTAATTATAGTTTTCCATAACTAATGTATCACACTTAAAAGCCAGACTTATGATCAAGGTCATAAAGTCCATATTTTTCATTTTCTGTCCATGTAGTATGTAACATATATCAAAGATGAAAATGAATACTATTATTTTTTTTTAATCCTTCATTTAACAAAATTCCAATCACACATTTCCCTGCCCTGGTTCCTGGATTTCCTCACATGAGTATATTTTGTTAAAATAGAAAGCTATGTACATGGCTTTACAGATCCTGTTTCTATAAAATAAAATATGCCATACCAGTATGATACTTTAGTCTGTATTTCTCTTATCTAGTTTAACAATAACAATAAGCTCAAATTTACTTCCTTGTATTATACTCTCCAGTTATTCCTTGTTTATAGCCAATCTTTAGAGGGTTCTGCATAAATATTTGAGACAGTTGGATTTCTGGTTCCACACTCAGACTTTGTGTTCTGTGAACTTTTAGGGATTTCAATTGTTAATAATTTTCCTTCTTTGTAGCTACTCTCTTGGGTATTTAATTCGGGGAATCCATAAATCAGTCAACATTTATTAAGCACCTACTACATATTAAATATTTTGCCAAGTCTTTTTTATATGTCTTTTTTAACTCTTTTCATTAATTTTTCAAGAGATGCAGAAAATATAGTCTTGTAAGCCTCTATTATATATACTTCATGTATATCCATGATTCTTCAGCTGCTTCATTTTATTATTCTTCACTTTTCTATACCCATGAGAAGGTCATTTCTATTGGAAATGTAAGAATAAAAATGACAAGCAAGGGATTCATAGCTTACTACAAAGAGCAAATGACAAGGTTTTTAGGCACAGGAGCAGGACTAAGATAGTAAAGTCGTGTTCACTTATATTATCCAAAATATTATTCTTAATTGTGTTCCTTCTCATCTAAGCAATGTGAGCAATCATTTCTGTCTTACCTTCCATTTCTAGGGGGGCTTTTTTATTAACATTGGGAACAGAGCAGTGGCTCTGAAAACCAGAGTAAAGCTGGGGCTCCATATTACTTCCTGTGAGAGTAGAGATGGGCAATATTTTCCCACCAATCAGAGAACACAGGACAAGAGGGCACTGGAGGGAAGGTTTAGAAGAGGATAATTTATTGAGAGGGTGGGGGAAGTTTTTTAAGAAATTTCTGGGATTCAAAAACTGGTTGATAAAGAATAACATATATATGGATAGATAAATGTGTGTATGCATATGTAAATTAAAGAATAAAGTCTGGTTTCTAAATAGATAAATCATAAAAACAGAAGCAATTTCAGTTTTCAAAATAAGAAATGTTAAATAACTTCCATAAAAAATATATTCCAACCCACTAACAATATTGGATTGAAAGTTGGATGGAACACAAATTTAATACCCTTGTTTCATTGATGAAGAATTAAATTGGAGAGGTATTGAATATCTCCCTAGTTACCATCCAGTGAGTATCTAAAGCATTAAAAGTAAGGTTATAACCTTAAGGCTTAGTGACTTCAATTTCCCTCTATCAATATTCTAGATAAGAAAAAATGAGATATTAAATGAGGCTATTTGTTATGGAGTCATATGATATACATACACACATATATATCTACATGTATACATAATATACATATTATGTATATATGTGTAGATAAAGTGAACAGGATATAGAAACTGCTATAATTAACGTTCAGTGCAAAGGAAAGTTTAGTTAGTAACATAATCATCAGAAAAAGAGAAATTAGGGTAACATACAACTTTGAATCTCAAGATGATGAGTTTAGTTTTGGACATTCCCTAGTGGTGAATATTATGAATATTTCTATCAGGAAGTTTTAAATAAAAACATTGTACCTCTGAAGAAAGACTGAGAATGAAGATTGAAAAAAAAATTTTAACAATATGCATTTAAGTGACAACTGAAGTCATGGGGATAGATGAAATTTTTAACCCAGAGAATGTATAAAAAGAAGATGAGAATTTTGATGAATATCAAAACTTAAGAAGTACTAAGAAAATAAAGAGTTAATAAAGAAAGAATGAACAGTTAGAGATTTAGAAAAAAAGTTATGAGATTACAGTTCCATGGAAACCATAGAAGAGAATATTCATATCTTTATATATTTGCAAATGTTTTTCATTCCACAAATAGCCATTTAACTTACATCTAAGTAAATTCTGATCATTTTAAAAGATCTAGTCACTATTTGAATGTTCCTCTAATTGTTTAACCTCTTCCCCATTGATTGCCCTGCTATCTGTATAATATACTTTATCTCTCAATCATATTATATTTCATTTTGCTTTCTGCTCTTAGTTGAGGTGAGGTAGAATTTTAGGTGATAAAAAATAAGTAAGTTGAAGAACAATAAGAAATTGAAGTGCTTGAGGGAATATTGATAAGTATGTTGAAGTATTCAAGTATAAAGGCAGGAATGTGTAGGAAATATAATAAAATAGGTAATTAACTCATTGAAGAAAGAAGGGGAGTGTCCTAAAGGTCTGTAGACAAAAACTCTGATAATTTGATTGTGTGGCAGATATGTATTGAGTAAACTTCAGAAGATTTATTAATCACCAATGGCCCAGAAAGCTGGAGGGAATTAGTGAAAGTAAAACTAGTGCTAGGAAAAATGGCCAAGGAAAAAAAAGGTTTTGTTTTGTTTTGTTTTCCAAAAGAATTTAGATCTGAGTCAGAGACAGAAGATAGAAGTAGTGAGAAAGGAAAAACTTGAAGAAGAAAACAAATATCTATAAAGCAAGCTAATCAGAGAGGATAATGAGAGGAAAAATGATTATGTTAGATTATAATATACACATGTATGTTTAATATATGCAAAAGGATATGTTGTACAACATATATATGTATACAACCTATATATATGTGTGTGTATATGTGTGTGTGTGTGTGTGTGTGTGTATGTATGTTTCATTCATTCCTCCAATTGGTGTGTCTGTTTATGTGTGTATGTTCATTAAAATCTTTTTTGCTTTCTCTTTTTATATCTTTTCTATCATATTTATATTCCTCAACAATCTGTTACTCCTTTGTGTCTTAGAATTCATGACCTTTCAAGATTCAGTCTAAATCTACTTTATAAGGGGGAGGGGAAGAAAGGGATAGTGGGAATAATAGGAGAGAAGAAAATTAAAGTTACTCTATGCCAGGCCATATGCTAAGCACTTCACAAATATTATCTATTTTGATCCTTAAAACAGCTCTATGAGATAGATACTATTATTTCCCCTGTTATACACTTGTATAAACTGAGATAAATAGAGGTGAAGTGATTTAACCTTTTATTAATAAGCTAGTAAGTATCTGAGACCAGAATTGATCTCAGGTAATACTGATACTAGTACAAGCATTGTATCTACTACACCACCTAATTCCTCTCTGTTAAATTCTCCCCTTTCCATATATTCTGTATGTATCATGTATTTAGCTATTTATTTACATGTTGTATTGATCACTGGAATACAAGGTATTTGAAGGGAGGAGTTCTTAAGATATAATCTTTGGCACAAACTGAGTATTTGATGATTATTTTGGTTCATTGATTTTCCATAACATCTAACCATTCTGTTCCCCTGTCCGTAAATACACAGCTTCCTCCATCTGTTTCCTGAAAAACATCTACTATTAGTCAGCCATTTATCATTCAGCATTCTTCATGTTGAGATGCAGCTTAGCAAAGGGAGGTAGTCTCTGAAATAGGAAATCTAAGGCTCAAATTCATCTTCTGATACCTACTAACTTTCTGAGTGCACCAGTCACTTATGCCCTCATTCCAAGCACCATTCCAAACTTCATTCCAACAAGCACCTTTTTAAGAGTCCAATTGTGGGGCAGATATTAGTCTGTATTGCCAGGAGTTTACTCAGAGTCCTGACACATATTAATGAAATCACATATTTAGCAATAAATAATAATAATCATTTAGTTTAATATGCTTTCTCTTCCATTTGTATGGTTTCCTATGCATGCTAAGAACTTTACAAAACATCTTACTAAATCCTCACAACAACTCCACAAAGTAGATGCCATTACTATCCCTATTTTAGAGTGACATTGAGACTGGTTAAGAGACTAATTTTAGAGTCCTCCAGCTCTTGTGTCAAAAAGAGGATTTGAAATCAGGGCTTCCTGACTTCAAGTCCAGCACTCAATCTATCATACCAATTCCATTTTGCATTATATTTAATTGTGAAATGACAACATTTGTCCCCTATTTAAAGAATTTCAGGCATGGATATAATTTTGGGTGGGTAGAGAACCCGGAAACATTCTGTGTAGGCAGCTGTCTATTCCAAAAATATATTTCACATCAAAATGGAGGAAATGATTGGAAAAGAATCCTACAATATAGAAATGGTCTTAATTGTTCATTTGAAATATTATTATGCTATTTTGCTTTCTATGTTTTATTTTTTTAATTGTTAAGCTAGTTTGAAAGGTAGATAGAATACAACCATTGTTTCATTCCTATTACTTGAACTTGAAAAATTCAATAAAACTCTATTTTTACACAATATATGCCAATTTCAACACTTTATTGAAATAAGAACAAACAAGTTTTACTTTCAAGTCAAGCAATATGTTCAAAGCTTCTTTATACTTAATTATAAATGGTTTTAATTTGAATTCAGGTATTTTGTGGTAGATGATTTATTACAGTAATGTGTGCATACTCTTTTCAATGGTATAATAATGTTCCAGTTCACGGCTACCATTTGAAAATGACATAAGAGCTCCATTTACTTAGGACATCTTCTAGTTTTTAATGATTTATTGTCATAGTTTCCAAATACTTAATGAAATTTCCCTCTTTTAATAACTGCACTTAAAAAAGGCAAATTGTTTGCATGCTTTGCCACTTATTGGGATCAATTGCTTTTTAAGTATTGATTATTTCTCACTGTGATGCTATTATATATGTATATGTTAAGGATTATTATGTTTCTTGGCCAATTCCATGACCATCAAAGTGAAATACTGGGTATATATGATATATAAAATTCTTAGAAGAAAATTCGGCTGTCAGATAATTCACTGTTTCTCCTTTTTGTGTGACAAAAATAGTTTTGAATCATAGCATTTACACTTCTAATAGGAGTAGATCCAGAGAATCTCTGACTGAATTCCATAAAGTAAGAAAAAAGTAGAACAGGATTAATATTTACATGCTAGATAGCTCACTAGGTAGCATATTAAAAAAAAAAAGAAAGAAAGAAAGAGAAGCTTATCTTTATTTTTTTTCCTTCATAGAAAACTTCCCTCTTGACTTTTGATCCTAGGTATTCAGATTCCTCATGTTGCCCTCTGCCATGCAAGAATCTTTACTATGTTAGTATCATACTGAGAGGTAGCAATCTCATGCTCTTAATATACCCTTTTTAATTTTTCCCTGTATTCCATTATTCTACCATTTTAATACCTAAATCAAAATGTTTAAAACAATGATTTAATGACTACTAATAATCCACCAGAAAAGATCCTTTTTAAATAATAATAATATAATAGTATATATTTTTATTCTCAAATCATGTCTTGATCAAGTTTACAATTTCATAATGATATTTAGTAACAGAACCCACTGTCAGAATTGGATTTTCTTAAAAGTAAGAGTAAAGAATAGTTTTTTTTTTTTTTAAATCAGGAAGCCTTTTCTTAATGCCTGTCAAAATATTTAAAGTCTCCCAAATAAGTAATAAATATATATACATAAGCCTAGTACTAGTGGAAAGTCTCCAATTCTACATAATTCTCAAGATTCTCATTTGAATTTAAAATCTAAATTTTGATATCAGGTCATAGAAAATATTTTAAAGTTAGTCTGATATAATTATTATTTGAGCAATTTTGCTCTAAACTTTTTTTTTATCATCAAAACAATCTCATGCATAATTACTTTCTATATCATGCCAAATCTTATTTCTAAAAAAATCCTAAGGTTTTTACTCTTCTGATTTTCACACTTTTCAGAAGACAGATAATATTGAAATCTGATAAACATATTTTAAAATTCTTCACAGTTACAAAATACATTTAATATGAACTAAGTGCATAGTTTAAGTGAATTGTAAACTCTAGAAATTAAGTATGTGATACAGTTGCCAAAAATGTTCATGCAAACACAGATTGCACCAAGAGACAGTCCAGAATGAGAAAAGAGATGGTCCCAATGTATTCTCCCCTGGTTATATATATCTAAAATTTTGTTCAGTTTCAGCCTCCACATTTTAGAAAGAGCACAAACTGAAGTAGAGAGCTACTAGAAAGGTGAAGGACTTTGAGATCAACCCATGTGAAGATCAATTGAAGGACCAGGGCAGGTTTAGCTTTAGGGAAAGAAGCTTTGAGCAGCCAAGGTAGCTGCTTTTCAGAATTTGAGGGGCTGTCATGTGGAGGAAGGATTCAATCTGTGTGCTTAGTCTACAGAGGACAGGGTGAAGATCAGTGTTCAGAAGTGGCAGAGAAACAGTCTTAGGACAAGTGGAAAGAAACAAACAAAACAATCCCTGGAAATGTGAGCTGGAATGGGCTACCTTGAAAATAACTGGGTTATTTTTCACTAAATGTTTTCATAAATAATCTGGATGACCATTTATCAGGCATATTTTAGGAGGTTCATTATATCATGTGTAGTTTTAGAATAGATTGAGTCTAAGATTTTTTTTCTAATACTCAAATTCTGTTATTCTGATTTTGCTATCAGCATTAAAATTACAAATCTCTGCAAACTCTATTTTAGATGCTTTCATTATTATTGTTGCTTAGAAACTAGGTATATGAAAATGTCTTCATTATACTCAGGAAAAATGTGAATAGAGTCAAGTGTTGTTTATTTTTGTGTATATATATATATATGTATGTATGTATATATATACACATATATATTTGTATAATTTTGCATATAAATAAAAGAAAATTAATAAACTAAAGGAACATTCCTCACAACATATACAGCTTTCAGCTTCTGTAGTTCCCCACCTCTGTAATGAGATGTGAGAAATACATTTCATCATCTTTTCTATAATACTAAAAAATCATATATTTTAAGAGCTGACAGAGACTTTAAAATCATGCAATCCAAATACCTCATTTTACAGATGAGAAGACACAGGCTGAGTATGTGAATAAAAAAGTGATTATGTGATTCACGAAGCACTCCAACAGTTTAGGAATAATTGCATTGTGCTGAATTGAATTTCTGACCTTGGTCTAATTTCACCTTTTACTGAATTTTATGTCTCAGCAATTGGGCTACAAAGTCAATTCTCACGTCCTTGTCATTGGTAAGAAGGCATTAGAAGGTCCTGTAAAGATATTTGAATGATTTTAAAATGCATAAAGAAGCTGAATTATTTCCTTTTGGTAATTCTAGATCTGGATCATTCTAGAAAGTATTTCACAGAACAATTTCACCTAGTCTCTATTGCCTAAGGAAGATTATATATTATTCCTTTGTATACCTCTTTAGTCAACTACAATAGCTATTGGTTATAAAAAGAGGTTAATAAGATTTTGTTTAGTATTTGATTCAACTCACCAAATTCTTATTAATTAATCTTAATGTGTTGAAGGCTATTAATCAGTCAACAAACATTAATTAAACACTTACTAGCAGGTATGGTGCTAAAGGCTGGGAATAAAATACAAATGGAAAGGCAGTTCCACCCTATAAATAATTTGTATTTTAATAGGAGAAAGACAACACATAAAAGAAATTCCCAGAATTGGTTTAAAAAAGTCTGGAATGAAGCTGGGGCATCTTCTTGAAAGAGAAGTTCAGGGAAGAACCTCCAGAGAGACAGGCTGCAGGGTTGGAGCATAAGTCCAGTGTGTGTACTAAATACCATCATGTCACAAAACAAAACAAAACAAAACAAACTACTTTAACCTTAGATCCTTGTATTGGATAACTTTTTTTTTTTTGTTTTTGTTGTTGTTGTTGTTGTTTGTTTGTTTTTGTTTTTTAATGACAATACATGCCATTAAGGATTCTATAATCTAATGCATTACATGAATAAATGAATGGAAGAAGATTTATTAAATATTTATTTTATGCCAAGAACTGTGATAAGTCATTTTCAAGGTGCTTACATCTTAGTAAGGGGAGACAGCATAGTAAAAAAATTGTGCCTAGACAAGAGTGTTTTTGGATTGGGAAGTAATTGTAAAGAAGAATGGGTCAAAAGAGCAGGCCATTTACATAATCTTAATCACAAATGGCGAATGTTGATGTGATTATAGTTTTCAGGGAAAGATGTGGAAAGGGGGAGGTAAGGAAGAAGGGCAAATAGAATTACTAAACCTGGATGGAAATGGTCAGATTGAAAGCAAGGATATTTGCTCATCAGAGATAAGTAGTTTATTTTCTCTCAAGCATGGATATTGGTGCTTTGGAGGGTAGAGTAACACTAGCAGCAGGACAGGAGAGTGCCACCTTAAAGATGAGAACACATGTCTCAGAACTTAAATTTCAAGCATTGTGCTAGCCAGAAGGGCTTAAAGCCACTGAAGTTGATAACTTTCTCCAAGCCCTGCCTTTGATGAATGTCCTAGGTTCATGGCTCTGGGATTGCTTGTCTTTTCAATAGAGAAACTAGCCTCTTACTGCTTCAATTTCATTCCCACTTCAGATTAGTAAAAAACACTTCTATTTTTCATTCAAATCTAAAGAGTCTAGCAGACTCTTTTTTTTAAAAGTAGTCAAAATACACATCAATCAATAAACATGTATAATAAGTATACCATATGCCAGGCACTATGTGATACATTAAAGATAGAAAAGAGGCATAAAACAGTCTCTATTCTAAAGGAGCTTACAGTTGAATGGGGGAGATAACATGCAAACAAATACAAAGCAGACTTTTTGCAGGATACATAGGAAATAATTAATATAAGGAAAATACTAAAATTAAGAGAGTTTAGAGAAGACTTCCTATAGAAGATAAGTTTTAATTGGTACTTAAAGAAAGTCAGAGAGATCAGCAGTCAGAGTGGAAGAGTGAGAATGTTCTCAGCATAGGAGACAATTAGGAAAATGTCTAGAGCTGGGAGAAGAATTGGGTATTGAATAGTTCATTGTTTTTTCCTCACATAGATAGGAGAATTTATTGCTAAGCAACAGAGAATTATGGAATGATTATAATCAATTAAAAAGCCTCTCTGAGACATTTCCAAATAGGGATTTCATTATTTTACATCCCATCTGAATTGATTATATATGGAAAGATCAACACTAACATGATTCTTCCTTTCAGTGGTTTCTCTCCATAGGTGAATCTTTCCATCTTAACAAGTTGGCTTCTATTTCTATATCTACTACTGCTATAAGTTCATTCACAGTCATTAATTTAATGAATGGCTGGTGTTTAAGAGAGCACAAGATTGTTTTGAGATCTCATAAAGCTTTATAGCAAGAAAACATAAGTATCATGAGATTGCATATAAATGACCTCTAAGTTTTTGATGTACTTGTAGGAGATATTCTCTTCCAATATTCAGAAAGATATTCTGTGGCTCATTGGAACCACAAACTACAAACTACAGGCTCAGAAAAATCTATCATTGAATTTTCAGTATTATTTTTTATTATATTCCTGAAATCAGTAAATGTTACAAATCATTTTTGATTTATTATTTTGTTGATTATTTAGACTTAAAACCCAGGTTGGAGAAAATGTTAACAAAGATTAAACAATTTAGATTAAATTTATATTAAATTTCAAAATGTATCAAAAGTACATATAATTCTTCAGCATTTCCCTATAGCCTATCTTATACCTGGAAACCAATAGGAAAAAAAAAAGTCTGATGGGTTGGGATCATCCTTTTAGTGTATCCATTGATTTTTTTTTTTTTTTTTTTTTGGTACGGATGACAATTAATAGTGGCAATATTGTTAATATGAAGCTGTCAGAAAGTATGTGAGAATTTTTCGATGGTGTGCATTTGGGAAGTCCTATACTATCAAATAATGAAATAAAAAGATGTCTAACAGCCATAGTTGCAAACATTTATTGAGTGATTACTGTGTGTGAGCATTGTGTTAAGTGCTGAGAATAAAGAGAAAGACAGAAAAGAAAGGGAAAAAAAAAAGTCTCTGACCTAACAGGAAATCACACAGATAATTATGTGTAAATAAAACAACCAGGGCAGATTGGACATCACAGCAAAGAGAGTTATCAACATTAAATGGGACTAAGAAAAGCTTCTTGGAGAAGCTAAGATTTCTAGCCAAGACTTGAAGGAAGCCAGGAAATTCAGGAAGCAGAAATAAGGAAGGAAAAAGTTCTAGACATGGGGAAGAGTCAAATGAAAATTTAATATAAGGAATGTGAATATCTTGTTTAAGGAACAGCAAGGACAGTATTACTAGATCTTACAGTACTGGAGGAGGGTAAATATAAGAAGAATGAAAAACTTGGGAGAAGCAAAGTTATCATGGATCATTAAAAGCTAAACAGTGGATTTATATTTGTTCCTTGAAAGACACTCTAGTTTATTGATTTAGGGTTATATGCTTTTAATTCCCCTTTAGGAAAATTTCATTGTCAGTTTAGTGGAGGATGAACTGACATGAGGAGAAATTTGAAGAAAGGAGACCAGCTAGAATGTAATAGTTGTTTTACCTAAGTCATAAGAAAATTTTTCTTTTGATCTGCTGAATGTACAAAAATAAAGTGACTCTCAATCATTAATATTTTCATTTTTCTTCATAAGTCCTAAATGAAACAATGAAATATATTAAATAATGATTTTTTTTTCTTATCATTGTTGTTACTGCTATTGCTGTTGTTTTGGTTCTAGTTGTTGTTGGGAGTAATGGTGGTGGTGGTGTGATGAAGTGTGAGTGTGTCTGTGTAAATGTGTGTGTGTATTTTCATGATTGCCCCAGATAGAGACCTGACTAATGTTAGAACTGTCCCTTTGTGACATGCTAGTAGCTTGGTCATTGTTACGGATAGTATAGAATAAATGGCCCTTTTATCATGTAATTCCAGAGAATGTGCTAGCAATGGCCTGCAGCTAATTTCCCAACTGTTCAAAAGAAAGCTCCTCTAAGAAAGTAGGAAAACTAGAAAGTATTCACCAGAGAATCACATACAGGTCTGGCTTCTGAATCCCCTCTGGTCTTAGTATGCATTTACATGAATTTCTTCCTTTTTTCTTCCTCCTTCCTATTTCTTCAAATAATTATAAAGATGAGAGGAATGGAGTGGTGGTGGAATAATCAAGTTTATTTGTAATAGTGTACAATTTGGTGATCATGAGAAAGTGCTTTTACATTTGCAAACTGCATAAATTTAGTTACATAACCACAACATTTTTTTCTGTCATTTAAAATAGTTCATTGCTAATAAATAAGCCATTAGAGAAATGTTTCTTTTCTATCTGAAATAATTAACTAATTATGCTTTGATGTTACACAATTGCAGAATTAGCAAACTTTTACAACCCTCACTTTGATTACCTCAACAAGTTTTCTTCTAGTTTTGCTTGAAGACCACCATTGAAGGAGGAGCCCACTACCTATTGAGGTAGCCTATTCTATATTGGAACAATTTGTCTCTCTTTTGGATGCCACAGATTACTCCTAGCTTTGCCCATGTATGAATACAGAAATATATAATAATAGAACTGTGATTAAAGTCACTTCTTTGGGCATTTCTGTTTAAATGATTACTAAATAAAATGCTGCTTAATACTATATCAACCAAAGTTTTATTGTATGTTATGTACTATGCATCAGTAACAATGAAATGCAAAGTCATTTGACTAAATATAAATGCAGATTTAATTAATATTTCAGTTTTAGGCCTTTTACAATTTGGTAAAAGCATAGACATCATGCCATTTTCCTATCTAAAGAGACAAATCATACATATATATATATATAGTTGGAATCTTTACAAACTACTAACTCATTAGAGTTGATAGATTATTGATCTGATGTTACAAGAAGATGTTTTGGGCCAGAACCTGAAACAAGGTACTAAATAGAACTAATTGATACAATGCTTGTGTTTACACCTTTACTCATTGGAGTTCACATGTTTGGGAAATTTCAGGGTTTAGTATGAGATATCTGAATTCAGACCTCCCTTGAAGCTCTTAGGGCTAGAGAGCACTATGGGAGAAAATCCATAATCCCTTTCTCTCAGAAGAGTCATATAGAAGCCAGTGAAGAGTGATTCATTGGAATATTTTCCACTTGGCTGGCTGGTGGCGGAAGAAGAGTTTTTCAGAGGAAGAAGCTACCAGTCGAGAATTCAGTGAAGACTGAGAAGGCTCTCTCAGAGGCAAGACAGATTCAACTTGGTGCTGGCTCTGGAGGCTGAAGAAAGCAGAGGCAGAGGCTGAAGGACAAACCTTTGGATTTGGAGACATTCGGAGGGAGCTCTTGGAACCAAGCAGAGAGAGAGGGATTATGGGTTTTCTCCCATAGTGCTCTCTGGCCCTAAGAACTTTAAGGGAGGTATGAATTCACAAAGTTACAAAGTTTACTTTGTGAATCTGGCATACCTGTGAACTCCGATGAGTAAAGGTGTAAACACAAGCATTGTACTAATTAGTTCTACTTAGTACCTTGTTTCAGGTTCTGGCCCCAAACATCTTCTTGTAAGATCGGATCAATAATCTATCAACTCTAATGAATTAGCAGTTTGTAAAGATTCCAACTATATATATATATATATATATATATATATATATATATATATATATATATATAACTGTCATTGTACTTACTGTCTTTAATAGTACAATTTACAATCTCTACTTTTCATCCTATGTATAATACCTGGCCATATTTTAGATAAATGTTCCATAAGGGATCAACTTTCAGCCTTTTTCTACAATTCTTGAAAATTGGTAAAGGCCAGTTGATACAGATATGCTCATTTTAAAAACATGAAGGTACTATTTACTTTGTCACTTATATAGTATATCCTCTGATGTCATCCTTTATACAATTTATTTAGTGTAATCCCTCCTTGGTAATATGTTGCAGCCTACTCAATCACATTCTGCTAACTTCATTTTCCTTTGGCTGACCTATGAGTATATTTCATTACAAGATTATCTTATTCATGAACTATGCATACAGGTTCATCAGAAGAATTTGCATATATAATTAATAAAGAAATATTAATTTTAAGAACCTTTATTTTATGGAAATGTTTGAAATCTTTAAAGCGCTACTTTATTTCCCAAATGCAATCTTACCTGATATTCCTATTCTATTCTGTTCTTGCCTTATTGCCCATGCATCATGTCTCTCCAAAAGTATATCATGGTTTTTCCTATAGGAAAGATACTCCTCAGGTAGATATAAGCCAAATTCATTATAGTGATTAGAGATTTCATTTATGAGATTCTACTGAGAGAAATGATTGTTTTTTTCTCTTCCATCAAAAAAAAATGATATTGGGGAGATCCAGGATTTTTTTTTCTTTTTTTCTATTTCCTCATTCAAAATACAGTTTTTGTGAAGGACATTACTGATAATTAACATTGATCAAGTGCTCTGGTTATATGTCTCTCTCCCTATCCAACTAAAAGCCCTTACAAAAAAATCTACACAGACAGTACTGTATAGATTCATTTTGTCTAGATTATCTATGCTGGAGTGGGAATGGAGAGAGGCACCAGACATTCTGATGACATCTAAGACAGAAGGTCTTTCTCCTTATCTTGATCATCATGATTAGGAGGGAGGTAGGGGTGATTTTGCAGGATTGACCAGAACAATTAGGAACTAAGGCAGAACAATTCAGGGAAACTGAGGCAGGACAATTTTGAGAAACTGAGTCAGAACAATAAAAGAGAACTCTGGCACAACAACCTGTATGGATTATAATAGATGCAAAAGTTAATCTAACTTATCACTATAGCAGACTGAGTGACCCCTGTTTAATGGAAATCCTTCAGTTTCATATGTCACATGCCAGTGTTCGAATTTTTTTTTTTATTTCAAAACAGTTACCAATAGATAAGATCATGTGAAGGCTGTACTATATAAAGGGAATGTAACTTTGAGTTAGCCTCCATACTGAATCTCTTTTGTGACAATAAATAACAATTTTGGGAAATACACGTCTACCTGTTTGGTATTTTTATTAACATAATTAGAGGCTGTCAGATGTTTTATCTGTGTTGGAAAATAAACTATCTAGATGTATTTAGAAGCAGCTAGATAAGACATAATTCAAGGGATTAGAAATGGAGGTATTCAGGAATCTAGTAAACCTAAAGTAAGTTAAATTTTAGCAAAACTGCATTTCATTTGTCTTAAGAGTGAGATAAGTTGATCCCAGGCCCAAAGAGTTTTCTTGAAAGTGTCCATGAAAGACTTTAAAAGACAAATAAGAGAGCAGAAGAAAAAATGAGAAAGGAAATGAGAGGTATGCATAAGAAAAGAAACAGCTTGGGAAAAGACCAAAAAAATTCTCTGAAGAAAACAGTGCCACCAAAAGTATAATTAGCTATATGTAAAAAGAGATACAAAAGTGAACTGAAAAAAACACACGTTAAAAACTAAAATAGGGCAAATGGAAGGTAATTGAGACTTAAAGATAAAGATAAATGGATATGAGACACAAAAAACAAGTCAAATAAAGTAAAGAAGAATGAAAAGTAGAAGAAAATGTGAAGCACATCATTGGCAAAACAGCTGACCTGGAAAATAGATCCAGAAAGCTACAATAAAAAAAAAAAAAAAAAAAAAAAAAAAAAAAAAAAAAAAAAAAAGAGCCTGAATAGCATTCTTCAAAAGAACCCTAAGGAAAACTGCCCCCATACTCTAGAAATACAGTGCAAAATACTCATTGAAAGAATCTATAAATCACCTTCAGAAAGAGATCCCACAAGTTAAACCTCAAGAAACATTGTAGTGAAACTCCAGAATTATAATCTCAAGGGAAAAATACTGCAAGTTGGCAGACAAAAACAACTCAAATATCAAGGAACAACAGGATTAAACAAGATCTGGCAGCTTCTGCAGTAAAAGATCAGAGGGTATGGAATACCATATTTCAGAAGGCAAAGGACCTAAGTTTACAACAAAAAAATTAACTAATTACCAAGACTCAGCATCATCTTTCAGGAAATGCAATAGTCATCTATTTAACTGCTAAATTTAGAGTTGAAGAATTTTTCATGAATTCTAAGGATCAGGCAAACTGACCTTGTTGTTCCCCAAGTATGTCACTTCATATCTATTTCTTAACATTTTCATAGACCCCCCCAAATATCTATAGTGCTCTCCTTACCAGCACTTCTTTATTTTAAGACTCAACTCAAATATGACCTCCTACATGGTCATTAAAAATCCCCACAGTTTATATGAATATTATGGAATATTATTGTTTGGTAAGAAATGAACAGCAGGATGATTTCAGAAAGGCCTGGAGAGATTTACATGAACTGATGCTGAGTGAAATGAGCAGGAACAGGAGATCATTATACACTTCAACAACAATACTATATGATGATTAATTCTGATGGGCATGGCTATCTCCAGCAATGAGATGAAACAAATCAGTTCCAATAGAGCAGTAATTAATTGAACAGCTACACCCAGTGAAAGAACTCTGGAAGATGACTATGAACCATTACATAGAATTCCCAATCCCTATATTTTTGTCCACCTGCATTTTTTATTTCCTTCACAAGCAAGTAGTACATTATTTCAAAGTCTGATTATTTTTGTACAGCAAAATAACTGTTGGACATATATACTTATATTGTATTTAATTTGTATTTTAACATATTTAACATGTATTGGTCAACCAGCCATCTGGGAGAGAGGATGGGGGGAAGGAGGGGAAAAATTAGAACAAGAGGTTTGGCAATTGTCAATGCTGTAAAATTGCCCATGCATATAACTTGTAAATAAAAAGCTATAATAAAAAAAATAATAATAAATAAATAAAAGACAGAGACAGAGAGAAAAAAAAATCCCCAAAGTTGGTACTGCCTCCCCCTATTACTAATTTATCTTGTTAATATTTTATACATTATATATTTACATGTTGCTTTCCATGATAGAACGTAAGCTCACCAAGCTCAGGGATTTCTTGAGGTCATTTTTGTTTCTCCAGAACTTTGCTTGGGGTTTGCCATGCGGTAAGTGCTTTTTTTTTTTTTCTATGTGAGAAAAAAAATAATTTGTTCTGAATTTATTTTACTGGAGAATTGAAACTTAGAGTTGGAAAATATGTTACTGGGAACATATTTCAGATTTTTGAGGGCAGGAGCTTTTTGAAAGCAGTAACAAACATAAATGGCATACATGTCAAATTTATTGAAATCACAGAGCTGGGGACTATGGAATTATTATCTGCGTTAGTAAATAATGATGACAGTGGCAATTGTGTTGAGAAAGGATATGGGTCTTCACACAGGTGCTCCATACAGAATCTGGTCATGATTGGGTTAATCAAGAAAGGCTAACAACACTCTTGGACAGAGATCCCTTCATCTCAGATTGTATGTTGATTTTTAATGCTACCTAAACAGAAGTGAATTTAAAAAGAAATTCATATTTGCAAGTTTCTTACAGTAAAGTATTTTAGATATATTTCAATCATTCTAAAACCATCTCTCAGGCCAAAGATAGTCATAGCTGTATGAAGTATAATGGATGCAAAGGCTAATCTAAGTCATTACTATAGCACACCGAGTGACCCCTGTGAAATGGAATGCTTCAGTTTCTATCAAAAATATATATGTTTCAAATCAGAGATTTTATGCAGAATATTTTATTTTCTTAATTTTATGGATTAGCATGAAGAAGAAGATAGAAGATAGGGTTTGGAGTCAAGAACACATGATTTTGATTATGCAAATAGTTGACAATTAGGAGTTCTCTAATCCAGGAATATTGCTTAAATTGAGCCCAGAATCTCTGGAGAAGTCACTAAGTTGCTCTTTTCCCTTCCATAAATAGAACCTATCTCTTCCCTGGTGTACAAGAAGAAAAAGAGCTTATTATTAGTACTTTGTGAATTTTCTTATGAAGCTGTTAAACTTTTGAAAGCATATCTGAATTTCAGACACCTTTAATCTACTGTTTCAAAAATAAGGCTACTCATTGTTTTTCACATTTTCTTTCTCAGTCTATTAAACAAAAAATCCTTCAGGGTAAAAAAAAAGAAAAGACATTTGTTTCTCATAATAATAAAAAAGAAAATGTGCTTGTTTAGAATTTAAATGTAAGCATTTATGCTGTCACATTTAATAATAAACAAGAGAAAATGAGCAATGTTAGCAGCAAATGGAAAAGTTGTCATTTCAGTGCACCCCTTACTGTTCAAATATGCAGTTGACTAAATAGTTTCAAATAGTTTCGAAAATTCTATTTACACAACATTTTTGCAAGTTATTTTCCATGTTATGAAATCATATGCTCTCTCTATCTGAAATGATGTAATACTACCATGAAATTTAGACATATTAAATTTTGATAAATGGTTGCATTTCATACCACAAAATGATTCAGTGCAAATATTTGTTACAATTTGGACAAATAGATGCTTCTTTAGTTTATTATTTGAATTTCACTGTCTTCATAGAGATGATACCAGAGTCTAAGTTAGAAGTAAAATTTTACAGAAGGTTTGTTGTAATTGACTTTCCACTTTCCCTGTTGCATGTCTTAGAAATATGGAGGTGATAGCTGTCATGATGACAAAATAAATCACCAAATCAAATAACCAAATTAAGGTGTAGCAAATGAAATTAACATATTTGAAGAAATACCTAGTAAAACAATGTAATAAATGAATTGCCTTGCAGTTAGAAAATTAATAAAATATGCAATATGTTAATATGCCATAGGGATATGTTATTTATATGTATTATAGTCATACATTTATGCATGTTTATACACATATATAAGTATATATTTCTAAAATGACATTATTTCAAATGCAAAAGTTCCTGGATTGTAGTGTGAAATTTTATTGGAATGCACCCATCAAAAGATAATAAGTATTATATTTCATAAAATAAACTATTATTGTTGATAGAAATTACTTTACAGGCAGAAAGTAAAACCAATAACAATAATTATATTCTGCTTAATTTTACATGTTTCCACTGAGAATTTTTCATAGGAAAACCAAATCCTATTTATAAATTTCCTAATTAAACTGGGATTTAAAAAAAAAATTAGAATAGAAAATTAAGTACTCATTAGTGAGTCTACTATGGTGGCCTCAGGAATCCTGGACTTGCTTAGGAGCACCCCAAGGAGAAATTTCATCAATACATATTTTGATCAATGAAGGGGACTCTCTAAACAGTAGAGGAATTGTATAACTACCTTTGCCTTCAATATCTGAGAAATATGGCAAAGATAAAGATGTTTCACTGGTAAGGCTGAATCTTCCAAGATTCCCCTGGATTACTTGTAAGACTTCTTAGAAGACTATGTTATAAACAGCCGAACTTCTCTAAAATCTGATTGAAATGGACTCTTCATTTTACAAAAACCTGACAACATCTTTCTTCTTTTCTCTAATTTTCCATTTGAATTAATTTTCTTGGGGGAAACAATGTATGTTATACTCTAATCTACAGTGGAACAATGCCATATTGTTATTGTTATTTTTTCTAACTTTGTATATTCCTCAAAGTTATGAACAATGAATGAATCAATACTGAACTCTTTGAATGTCTTAGCTGATCATTTATTTCACTCTCAAAGAGATTGCAATTCAGTAGATTACCATGCAATACAAAAAATATTCTGAAAGTAAAGTAAAAATGTAATGCTTCCTCCTTGACTACAGAATTAATTTCAAAGAATTACCTCCAAGGTTCAATAAAATCTAGTTCCAACAAATCTTTTCAGTTCTGGTTTACATCATTTCCTTCTTGTATCTTATGTTCCTGTCATGCCTGGCTATTTACTATCCTCCAAACATTTCTCATACATAAATTCTAATGCCATGTATTTCATTAAGAACAATGAATCACAGTTACATAGGATTTCAAGATTTATAAACAACCATCCTCATAATAATAGTTTAACTGATATAGCATATATATATACATATATATTCATATACATATACATATACACATACACATATACATACATACATACATATATATGTATAGCTAAGGCAGTTGGGGTTAAGTTACTTGCCCAGGGCCACCCAGCTAGAAAGAAAGTGTTAAGTGTCTGAGGCCAAATTTGAACTCAGATACTCCTGACTTCAGGGCTGGTTCTCTATCCACTGCACCACCTAGCTTTCCTTAGCTTCTAAATATTTACCCACATTTTAAAGATTAAAAAATTGAGTTTCAGAGAAAGATAAAATGATTTGTCTTTGGTCATATAACTGAAAAAGGCTAATATTTGGATCCTCTTGTTCCACACAAATCCAATATTCTTTCAATGAAAGCATCTTTGTATTCTCCTCCAAATGCTTTGAAAATTGTATATACTCAAACAATATTTGTGAATGAATGAATAAAGTCAATCAAACTGAATCTAAGTAATTCATTCAAGCTGAATACAAATAATGTGCATTACTTGCAATTATAAGAAATAAAGTTACAAAATGTATTCAATGAATTAGAAAGTGAGTTTATTGCAATAGGAAGTTTCTGCTAATGCATAGTGTCAAGATGATAAAACATCTAAATTTACCTTGCTTAGGTCCTGAGGATTAACATTTGGATATTTATCTTGAATTAAAATATTTATATTTTATATTTTAACTTCAAAACCTTACTAAATATGTTCTGTAAGCATCCAAAATGATTTTTTGATTGTAAAATGGGAAATGTATCAATTGCTGTACCTCATTTGTAATAAAAGAAAATGGAAGGGATATCTAATTGCTGTTTATTCTATAAAACCCTTCAAAATGACAGCTGTACCTTCTCAATGATTCACAAAAAAAAAAAAAAAAAAAAAAAAAAAAAAAAAAACTTGAATAACTTAAACAACCATAGTTGTCTAGTGCTTTGAAATCTTATTGTGTGCACTGTATATTTCCATGTTCCTTTTTGGTTTAGCAATATGAAGTTTTTAATCTAGTAACTGTGCTATTGGCAACTGAAAACTATATTGACTTAATCACTTGCATCTAGAAATTCATAATGTGAAAGAGACTAGAATGCCATCTAAAGATTTTCTAAAGTAGCAACTCTCAAACTTTTGGTCTCAGAAATATTTTAAACTCTTTAAATATTATTAAGTATCCCAAAATGTTTTTTGTTTTTATGGATTATGAATATCAATATTTATCATGTTAGAAATCAAAATATCCTTATATAGTTATAAAAATAGTGAATTTCTTGAAAGGGTCTCAATGATCTCTAGGGACCTCAGTACCTCACTTAGAGAATTTCTGCTTTAAAAGAGTTCCAGTGGATCTTAGGGTGAGCAATATTCACATCACTATTTCAGAACTCATTCACATGTTATTATTCTGTATAATCATTATCCCTAATTCTCCATAACTTCCTCATAATAGAAAAATAAGGCACGTGCTATATAAATTTTTGTCTATTTCTGTTTAAAATATTGTAGTTCACATTTAAATTCATAGACCATTCATAATATAGCTCTTAGTCTTAATATCTGGCTGGCTCACTTTCTTTTCTGATTGTACTTCTCACAGGTGGTACTGATTTTATTGTTGTTGTTATTAGTGTTTTTAATTTATTATATGAAAGACATCATTTGTAATTTATGTCTTCCCTTTGGGGGCTTTGCAATCTGGATTACTGAAAGCTGATGATCCATGTATTAGGAGCATATTGGCATTAAAATATTTGGCTTCTGTGTCAGAGAGCAGTTTACAATCACTGACAGCACTGCATGACTTCTTGAATGTCAACCTACCCACTTTCCTCCTCCTATTCAGTTCCAGTCCCAGTATATTGTCTATCTGTCATGTTTCTCCAAGACATATGAACTGATGGAATAATTCAATGGGCTTCTTATCCAACTGAAAGTCATTATTTAGGCAATAAATGCTTCATTCAGTTTCTCCCTCCTTTGTATGGCTTGTTAGACCAATCTCTAGTGACTGGCTATGGATCTCATTAAGAATGCCTTAAAATGTCCTATAATCAACATGTCTTCTACAAAACAACAGCTGGGGAACCTCTTCTTTACTAGGGAAATCTGACAAAGGCCTTTGTTAACCATACACTTCACTGTGGATGAAAAATGGGTATTTCCCAGATTTGGACCTTCAGTTGAATGGGCAGCTCACTGATTTAAATGATCAGAATTTATATCTCATGTAGGTACTGCAGAAGAATAATAGTATATATCCAGATTTGAGAAGAGGGGATGGGCAAGATTACATTTGAAAAATTGTACTGTGCTTTTAATAGTTCTAGACTGCTTCCTAGCAAAATAGTCCATATTTTAAAAATATATTATCTTCCTGATGTTCTGTGATGCGATTGAATCACAGAATTTTATGTCTCAAAATAATCCACATTACAGACAACTTAAAAGACAATTGCAAAATGAATGGGGAGTGCTATTGAGTTACTGGACATTACTAATGATAACATACTAAAAAAAGAGAAATGATGCAAAAACTATCTTTTAGAAATCTTAGTCCAGGAAAAGAATGTAGTCTAGTCATAAAAAAAGAACAATAGAGGTCAGATAAGTTCAAGTGCTGCATTGATATTCATAAATCAAACATTTATTACACATATTATTAAAAATTAGAGGAAAACCTATAGCTTATTCAGTACATCATCCATGGCAAGGGGTTATTAATATGGGATCAGTTAATTTATCGTTTTTTAAAAAATTATACTGATAGCTACATTTTAATATAATTAGTTTCTTTTAAATCCCATGTACATTATTTTGTGCATTTGAAATATTATCTTGAAAAAGAAACTATTTTAGCAATACTAGTATACGAAAAGGGTTCATGTAAGATAAATAGATTAAAAGCTATGGGACTATTGAATGTTTGTGAATAATCAGGGAAAATAACTGCACAATATGAAAAACATAGATGGGTTGTAATTTAAACCTTCAAGTAATGTGCCCATATTTATGTGATCCTACTTATCAAAGTCACAAGAATATTTCCAAATACTGGAGTCTTAATAAAAAAATTGTTCTCAGAACCTCTATGCAGGAAAAGGGCTCCTTCCACAATTCGACTTGACAGGGTCTTTCCCTTTCTTCTTGAGCTAAATGTGGCATTAATTTGTGTGTGTGTGTGTGTGTGTGTGTGTGTGTGTGTGTGAAACATTTTCAGGAACCTCTATTTGAATGTCAATAATATCTTATGCCTGTTTCTTGAACTTATGATAATATATAAATATATGTATATGTGTGTGTTTGTGTGTATTTACATACATATAACATAAAACACTAGATAGCATGACAATTATTATATGGTTGTATATAACTATATAATACCTATTTAGTTTCTATAACTATATTACTCTTATTTGTATAGTTTTTTTTGAATAGGAGATTTCCCTTCTATTAGATCATAAAATCTTTGAGAATAGTTTTTCCTCACTTTATTTCATTTTGAATCAGTTAAACTTAAGAGGCAGCAAAAAGCAACTAAGTGATACTAACACGAAGTGTTTGAGACCACAAGTCAGGAAGAACTCAGTTCAAATTTGAGTTCAGGCACTTATTAGCTACATGATTCTAGACACATCATTTATCATGTCAACTTTTATTTACTTATCTATAAAATAGGGTCAGTGATAATGCCTAACTTTCTGTTTTGTTATGACCATAAAATAAGGCAATATACATTAAGTACTTTATAAACATTAAACTGTAATATAAATGCTAGTAATTAAAATTGATATTTTTATAATTGTTATTATAGATAATGTATAAATCTTTCTCATCTAACAAGGAGATAATTGACAAATGAATAATCACAATATGCATTAATAGTTCATAAGTACATTAGAGAAGTTGTGGTGATCTTTTTCTTCTCAAAAACGCAGCCAGGTGATAAAAGTTCAGATCTTTTATTATCCCAATATAGCCCGGTTAGCTTAGAGGCCTATCTCTCTGCTTGGTTCCAAGAGCTCTCTCCGAATGTCACCAAATCCAAAGGTCTGGTCCTTCAGCCTCTGCCTCTGCTTTCTTCAGCCTCCAGCCAGCTCCAACTCTTCATGTCATTCCGCTGAAATCTCGACTTGTAGCGTCTTCACTCTGAAGCCCTCTCCGACTGGCCCATTGGCCTATTTATGCTCCTTCCAGAGAGAGGGATTATGGGTAGTTCTACTTAGTACCTTGTTTCAGGTTCTGCCCAAAACATCTTCTTGTAAGATTAGATCAACTCTAATTAGTTAGCAGTTAGTAAGGATTCCAACATCTCCCCCTTTCTTTTGTTTTAAAACATAGGGGGTTTCTGAGGGGGTACACATAAATCCATCAATATGGGCCAGAACTTTGTAACAGATATACATGGTATACATAAATCCATCAATATGGGAGGCATTATACATAATTTACATAAGTACATAGCAATATAACACAGGCTAGTAGTAATGTAACAACATGAATCAACCTAAAAATTTACACATGTCCATAAGTCCTAGAAACAGTCCAATAGGATTCCATTGTCCATTAGTTCATGTGCCAGGAATCCAATAGTTCCTGTAAGCCCTGAAGTACTGCAAAAGTCTCATCAACAATTTTTCATCTCAGGGAACCCAATGATTCTTGCTGGTTTTTCAAGAAGTAAAACAGTTTCATCTTGTGTTAGGAAATCCAATGATTCCTGAAGCTTTTAAAAGTCTTTTTAACAGTTTCATAGTCAGCCATCTGATTCTTTCTCCATCTGTGGAAATATAAGCAGATCCTCTTCCCCAAGCAGTTAATCTAATTCCCTTCTATTTACCAAGTTTGGGATTTCTCCTCATCATCTGGTAATTACATTGGAGTTGTTTGCATTGGATATTGTCTTGTTGTCTTAAAAGGCCTGTATTCTTCCCAACTGTAATTCTGATTGCTTTTCTGTTGGTTGATGACATCAGAATTCTGAATTTCTAAAGTCTCTCTGGGTGTAACTTCAGCTGCTATCATGCCCCACCTGTCCTTTGATTGATACTTTGGAGCTGGGCCTTGCCTCTCATTCCTCTGGGTCAATATACATTTAGAGGCCCAGTGAAAGCCTCGATTACATTTTGGACATGGGGTTTTGGGTTTTCTCTCACCCTGTCTTCTCACTCTATCTCCATTTCTACAATGAGCTCTCAAATGTCCAACTTTTCCGCATTGAAAACATCGACGAGTTTCTCTAGAATTCCTCTGCCAAGAAGGACCTTGTCTTTCCATGTTCATCATAGTCTGGGCATAATAAGCATTTATGTCCACTGTGGCACAGCGTCTAATGATTTCTTCTAAAGGAGCATTTTTGTCTAGCCCCCATATAATTCTCTTGCAAATCTCATTGGCATTTTCCTTAGCCAAATGTCTAGTCATTATTTCTGTTGCTGCATTGTCTCCAATGGTTCTTATTACAGCTGTTTGTAAACGTCCCACAAAATCTGCAAAAGGTTCATTGGGACCTTGCTCTATTTTTGTGAAAACATTATTTCCATCTTTCTGTCCAGGGAGAGAATTCCAAGCTTTTATTGCAGCCTTAGAAATTTGCTCATACACTGTTATGGGATAATAAATCTGTTGTGAACTCTCTGCATACTGACCTTCACCAGCTAGTTGGTCAAAAGTGATTTGTCCAATAGTTCCTGTTTGCCTATTGCGTTGGGCTTGAATCCTACATAATTCATGAAACTCCGAAAGCCACAATAAATTTTGTCCCGGTTCTAGACAAGTTTTCCAGTCATTCGGGGTTAGGATTTCTAAGACAAATTATCTAGTAACATCTTCACATAAGATGATGTAGCCCCATAAAGAGTGCAACCCTTTTTCAAATCTTTAATTTTTCCCAAATTAAAAGCAGTGTATTTTCTCTCTTTTTGACCTGAGGAGTTGAGCTCTTCAATCACAGGATATGCATTTATAAAATCAGATATATCTTCTACTTCATTTTTTGCTTTAATTAATGCTTTTTCTAATCTTGTCAAATTCTGCTTTACAGGAGAAGCTGACTGTTTCTGTCTCTCTCCCTCCCCCTTGTTCCACCCATGAAGGGTTAATTGCAGGGGGAGGGTCATGAGATGTGGAATCACCTAATTCCTCCTGCTGTGAAGTATCATACTCAGAATTGTAATTAACTCCATTCTCATCTGATTCGTCCTCCTTTTCACCTAGTAAAGTTGGCACTTCTTCCTCCTGTACTTTCCTTTTTATCATTCTATCACTTAAATAACTTCTTATAGCCAATTGTATTACATTATATGTATTAATTATTGAGTTAGGCCCATTTTTATCATAGAATTGACAAAGATCCTCTCCAACCAATTTCCATTCATTTAAATCTAATTCCTTATCAAGAGAGAAACAAGGACATATGTCCTTTACAGTTTGTAAAAGTTCAGTGATTTGCTGTAAACTTATAATTAAACCTTGGCTTTCCATAACTTTGACAATGCTCTCTAAACATTTTCCTTGAACAGAAACAGGCTGTTTTCTAAATATCTGTCCCATCTTAGATGAAATTCTACTTTAACTCTTCTAACAAAATTTCTTTGTTGCACTCACCCTAATTTCTGGGTTGAAGAGTCTTTTCCACTGGATCAGGATCAGAGGCTTTTCCACTTGAATCAGGATCAGAGCTTTTCCACTGAAATCCACTGAGGGGTCTGTTTGTCCCTGTTCGGGCGCCAAAATGTGGTGAGCTTTTTCTTCTCAAAAACGCAGCCAGGTGATAAAAGTTCAGATCTTTTATTATCCCAATATAGCCCGGTTAGCTTAGAGGCCTATCTCTCTGCTTGGTTCCAAGAGCTCTCTCCGAATGTCACCAAATCCAAAGGTCTGGTCCTTCAGCCTCTGCCTCTGCTTTCTTCAGCCTCCAGCCAGCTCCAACTCTTCATGTCATTCCGCTGAAATCTCGACTTGTAGCGTCTTCACTCTGAAGCCCTCTCCGACTGGCCCATTGGCCTATTTATGCTCCTTCCAGAGAGAGGGATTATGGGTAGTTCTACTTAGTACCTTGTTTCAGGTTCTGCCCAAAACATCTTCTTGTAAGATTAGATCAACTCTAATTAGTTAGCAGTTAGTAAGGATTCCAACAAGAAGTTCAAACAAAACAAGCAACAATGTCTGAGAGAGAAAAAATAAAATAAGATATTTTATTTTTATTTTTTTTTATTTTATCAAAGTTTTTATTTTTCAAAACATATGCATGGACAATTTGTTAACATTAGCCATTGGAAAACTTTGTGTTCCGATTTTCTCTTCCTTCTCCCACACCCTCTCCTAGATGGCAAGAAACCCAATATATGCTAAACATGGTAGAAATATATGTTAAATCCAATATATGCATACATATTTATACAATTATTGTGCTGCACGAGAAAAATCAGATCAAACCAGTAAAAGAAAGAGAAGAAGAAGAAGGAGAAGGAGCAGGAGAAGAAGAAGGAGAAGAAGAAGCAGGGATTTGGAGCACCTTTACATATGACTAGAAATGGTTTTAATTTCTTCATGTGAAAATTGTCTGTTCATATTCTTTGACCATTTATCAGTTGGATAATGGCTTGAATTCTTATAAATTTGAGTCAATATTTTATATATTTTTAAAAGGAGGCCTTTATCAGAACTTTGAATGTAAAAATATTTTCCCAGTTTATTACTTCTCTTCTAATCTTGTCTGCATTAGTTTTGTTTGTAAAAAAAAATCTTTTTAACTTAATATAATCAAAATGATCTACATTGTGATCAAAAATGATCTCTAGTTCTTCTTTGGTTACAAATTCCTTCCTCCTCCACAGGTTCTGAATAATCCTCCACAGGTTCTGAGGCAACCAAAATAATTTTTAAAAGCTATGTTGAGATCAACAGATGTTAAAAGTAAGGAAAAGACTACCAGCTGAAGATAATCTGGAAGCTCACTAGGAAAGGTTTGTCCTGAAGGGTCAGGAACAGCGTAGGCAGTGAGAGGCTAGCATCCTGAGCAGACCAGTGGCAGGGTGATCTCTGTGGCTAGAGAAGTTATAGAGACGACTCTGCTATAGGCTAACTGCTCTGCCTTGATTACAAAGCAGTAAACTGGCAGAGAAATTAAAGCCTAAAACAAAGGGTACTCTAAAAAACCCAGAACCTAACGAGATCTGGCTGTAACCGCTCAAACCCAGAAGTGACTCATGCAGACTTTAACACAGCCCTGCAGCCATATCCTGCAGTTTGGGGCTTTTGCAGGGGCATTTACTAATCTGCACAGCAGGGGGGCACAGCCTGGGCAGAGTGGGTGATATTAGGAAGCAGATTTTGGTACCTCCTATTCATGAGGTAGTGTTCAATTTGTTGCAAAGATATGAGATATATGCAAATTTCATGGAGCAAGAAGGAATATATTTAATGTGATTAATGAACAAATGTACATGATTCTGTGCCCCTTGTGACTGATGGATCCTACACGCTCTCTCATTGGAAAAGAAGTTGATTGGCAAAGATTAAAAGCAAAAGGAAAAGGGGATAATGGAGGATGAAATGCATAGAGAGTGACATCAAAGCAAAGAACATGAACTTGGAGAGACTTCAGGAGATCTTGTAGGATAGAAAGATCTGGTGTGCCATGACTATGAGGTCAATAACAGTCAGAAATAACCAAATGACTGCATAACTTCATCTAAGTCTACAACCAAAAGATATGCAAAAATCTATAAAACCTATGAGAATTGAAATATAGTCTATTCATCTGATTACCTAGCTATTTTTCCAAGCTTTTGAATTTTAAAGTTTATAAAATGTTCAAAATTATTAGTCTTTGAGCTAAATTCTGCTTGCAGAATTTAATACTTGCAAACTTTTCTGATTTTCATAAGTATGTTGTGGGACAAAATTTGTCTCCTGGATTTGCCTAGAAGGAACCTTTTTTTTTTTTTTTGAGAATATAAACAGGCCCCTGAAGCCAATTGTAATTTTCATGAGTAGAGGTGCACATTTAGAAGATACAACTCATTTTTTACTTAGTTTCATATCTGTACTGCTAATCCATGCTCCTTTGAAGTTAATGTTCCATGCATAGACCAACTCCATAGGATACAGAGCCTGATTTGAAAGCTCTTTTTTTAATAATAAAGTTTAGCTCAAGTTTCAGAAGACTCACTGGGAAATGTTTCAGCTTAGTAAAATTCACAATGAACTAGAAGAGATAAAGCAACATAAACCCTTGAGCAACTATTTGAGATAGAAGCTGAAGAAATCTTAGCCCATGAAGCAACAACAACAAAAAAAGCTTCAACTTACTTTGAAAAAGATTAGGATACATTGATTAAAATAGAGAATTGCCTATCCATAGAACAACAAAATAAAAAGCTCAGTGAAATTATTATTGAGGGTGGGGTACAAAAATAAAGAATGAATTTAATTTTGCACATGAAGAAACTAATGAGACAGTGAACCTACATTAAAATGAGAGGCTCTCAAGATAAAAAAGCAAAAAAAAAAAAAAAAAAGATTCATTATGATCACATCGCATCAGAAAAGGAAATTACCAACAGACAAGATATCAAGAGAGAGTAAATGTTCATCAAAGACGATCAAAGACCACAGCTTTTTAGGCATAGCTAAACTTGTTATTGTAACATCTCAAGTCACAATTAGGACATAGTTCAGGGTGACATTCCCATGTGATCTTCACTCACTTTATTCCAATCACTGAGATTTAAATAATTAGCAAGTTACAAAAGAAGGATTCGAACTCAGGTACTCTATCCCTACTACCTTACACATTTCTCAGTACAGAAGATTGTTGATCCCAGTTCCAATTTTTTCCACTCATGTGACTAAAGGCAAGTTACTTTATCTTTTGGATCCTTAGTTTCCTTATTTGTAATGCAGCCACAATAGTACTTCCAATATTTTGGAAACTAGCTGTTTAGAGAGTTTTCTATAAACTTTAAAGAACTATATAAACATAGACTATTGCCATTGTTATTCATAATAATTATTTTCATTTCATAGAGATAAAGAGAGAGGGAGACAGAGAGAGAGAGAAGAGAGGTAGGGAGGGAGAGACAGAAACCTGGAGACAGAGAGAGAAAGAGCATTTCTTAACTGTTATGCTATGTGCTGAGGACTAGGAATGGAAAAACAGAAAACAAGATAAAACTTGCCTTCAAAGAAGTTATATTCTAATAGGGTAAGACAAATCACAAAGAGAAGCTGGAAAATAAATGAGGCTGAGTTCACCTTGATCCTAGCCCTTAGCTCAGATTTCACTTGGTTCCCATCCAGAAAACAATGGGAAGGAGGAAAGGAGATAAGCTGAACTGACTCTGGGTATTGCTAGAGAGATGAAAGAAGTGCAGAAAAAGACCATTAGAAATTGATTTTATGGGCAAAGGAAGTTCCCCTCTTAGAAAAGCCAAAGCTATGAGATCTGAAATGACCTTAGTGGAGTATATAGCATTCTAATAAAAGTACGAGTTTGGACACTGCACCACAACTGGGTAAACAAATGTAGGATGCTCATATATTTCATTGTTCAACATGTCAATAAGAAGAGCTACAGAAATGACAGTTTTACATCTTTCTGAAAAGCAGGTAAAAGATCTAGTGGCTTCCATATTGCTCAATAATTTTCAGTAAGCCACCTCCAACTACCCACCTACATATTACAAGGGCAGAAAGTATAAGTACTATCCTTTCTAGATAGTAAAGATTTTCAAGATTCATCTGCTAGCTTTTCACAGAAAAAATAGCAGGGGATGTTATCATTGTGACCATTTTATAGAAAAAAATGTTGTAAGATTTTTCTTGAAAAGGCAACTAAAGAAATCTAGAATTTCAGCAGTCACATCTATGACTTACTTCAATCTACCAGAACAGAACTGGAAAATATAATGTCATTACTCGAAAAGGAACAGTACAACTAGTCAGTCCAGGCAAAAATGGAATAGACTATGGGCAATAATGGTGGCAAATCTATACAGTATACAAGAAAAAACAATTATTCTTCAATACACAGATATCTGCTGGGAAGCAGATGTTTTTCTCTGGCAACAAAGTGGTTGCACAGACTATATCAGGAGATATGCATACTTATAATAGAATCACATCAGCAAATATTAATCTTCTATGGACTAGGGGGATGGAGCCAAGATGGTGAAGAGAACACATGCTTCTTTCTGAACTCTCCACTACCCACACATTAATTATGAAATTCAGCCTCTGAAAAAGTGTTTGACTGGCAGATCCACAAATATTGGGAGTGCAGCAAATTACCAGGAGAAAATAGCTTCAAAGATCACTAGAAAAAGTCTCTATGATTGGACACGAGCACAGGAAGAGGTCAGGAACAGGCAGTGAGGCAGAGCACAAAGGCCAATGCAGGCTGAGCAGACTGAGGATGGGGGGTTGTCTCTGCTAGTTGCAAAATCTATGGGGAGATCTCAACCACAGTGTTGGAAACTCTACCCTGGTTGCAAAATAGTAAATCAGCAGAGAAGTTATAAAACATCCAACAAAAATGCAAAAGGTAAAGAGTGTACCCCAAAGTGCCAGAGTCTCACAGGGCCTGGCCACATCCTCCCAGCACTGGGAGTAACTCAGTACTATTACAGCACAGTCATTGCCACATCCATGAGTCTATAGAGGAAGTTTGGAACCTCCTTGCCCAAAAAACAGATCCCAATATTTTTAAATGAATAAAAAGACAAAGCAAGCTCTAAGTATAGACAGCTTCTATAGTGAAAGAGAAGAAAAGATTTCAAACTCTGAGGAGACTAAAAGCAGATTGTCTTCAGATAAATCCCCAAAGGGGGATATAATCTGGTCCTCAGAGCACAAGGCTCTCCTAGAAGAATTTTTTTAAAAAAATCTTAAAAGAGAGCTAGAAGAAAAATGGGGTAAGTAAAGGAAAACTCTGCAAGAGGGTTTGAAAAAGGCATATAACTCATTAAAAGAAACACTTGATAAAGTGGGAAAAGAAACACTTGATAAAGTGGGAAAAGAAAACAACTCCCTGAAATGTGAAATAGAAAAGGTAAAAAACTCCTAGGAAAACAGAATTTACAAATTGGAAAAGGTAAAGAACTCCCAGGAAAACAAAATTTGTGAATTGGAAAAAAAAAAATGACTCCTTAAAAAAAAATATTGTGAAATGGAAAAAAAATACATAGGAAAAAAAAAAACTCATTTAAATACCCCATTGGACAAATACAAAAAGAAGTAAAAGAAAAGTGAATGAAGAAAATAATTCGTTAAAATCAGAACTGAACAAATGGAAATGAATGATTAGATGACACATGAAGAATCCGTCAAGCAAAACAAAACAAAACAAAAAAAAAATGTTAAATACCTACTTGGGAAAACAACAACCTGGAAAAGAGATCTAGGAGAGATAATCTAAGGATTATTGGACTACTTGAAAATTATGATGAAAAAAAGAGCACAGACACTATTTTTTAGGAAATCATCAAAGAGAACTGCCCAGATATCATAGAATCAGAAAGTAAAATGGCCCTTGAAATAATTCATCAAACACCTCCTGAAAGAGACCCCAAATTAAAACTCCAAGGAATATTGTGGGTAAAGTTCAGAACTATCAGACCAAGGAAAAAATATTACAATTAGCCAGAAAAAAAAAAATCAAACATTGAGGAGCCACAATAAGGATTATTCAGGATCTAGCAGCTTCCACATTAAAGGATCAAAGGGCATGGAATCTGATATTCTAAAAATGATATCTGATATTCAAACAAATTTGAAATGCAGCCAAGAATAAACTACCAAGCTAAACGAGCATTTTCTTCCAAGGAAGAAGATAGGCATTCAATGAAAGATGAATTCCATTTATTTTTGATAAAAAAAACAGAGGTAAACAAAAAATTTGACCTCCAAATATAGGACTCAAAAGAAGCAAAACAAGGTAAAAAGTACTTTTGAGAACTGTATTTCTGTTATGTATATACATAGAGAGTGCATGTATACTTTGATTTTATTGTTATAATATAAAAAAGGAACTAGAGATGGAAAGAGGATTTTACAAGAAAAAGGGAAAAGTGGACATAAAAAGAGGGAAATTCCATCTCATGAAGAGGCAAAGGAAACCTATATCTGAATGAAAGAAGGGAGAGGAATGAACATTGTGTGAATTTTACTTTCATCAGATTTGGCTCAAAGAGAAAATATTAGACATATTTGGTTTTCAGAGAAATAGCTCTCACCTCCTTGAAAAGTGGGAGGGGAAAAGTGAAAAGGGAAGGGATAGGCTAAATAGAAAGGAATACAGATATTGTAGGAAAAAGGTACAAGAAAGGAGGGGGGACTCTAAGAGGAAGGAATTCTAAAGGGAGAGGGCTGCTTGAGGCAAGTGGTACCCTAAGTTAAATACTGGGAAGGGCAGTAAGGGGGGAAGAAAAAAGAAAAATATTATCTGTGGATAATAAAATTGCATAAGAATTAGTAGTTTTAAGTATATATGTGAATGGGGTGAACTCTCCCATAAGGTAGAGGTGAATAGCAGACTGAACTGAAAGCCAGAATCCTACAATATGTTGCTTACAGGAAACACATTTAAAGCAGAGTGATGCATATAGAATAAAGGTACAAGGCTGGAGTAGAATCTATGATGTTTCAGGTGAAGTTAAAAAAAAAAAAAAGGCAATGTAATATGTGAGCTAGCTTTCTGGAGACTCTAGTCTGTAGGTGGAGAAGTGATGAAGGCAGGACACCTACAATAAGACTGGTCAAGGATGGAATATGGAGACTGGTATCTGGAGTATCCAGTCTTCTCTTAAAGAACCATTATCTCAGATTGAGTAGGTGCTTAACAATAAACACTCTGCTGTTCTTTATTCAAGTACAACTTTTCAGAGTTCTAGCCCCCTACATCTCCCACTTTCTTTTGTTTTATAACACAGGTGGTCACACCCTTGATGACTTCTGAGAAAGGGAGGTGAAAACACCAAAAAGGAGGTGATCATGCCCTCTCTGACTTCTCAGAAGAGATGGGAAAATATCAAAGGGAGGTGATCACTCCATAATCACTGTCCATTCATATTTTTATAAGGTTTAGCTAAATTAATCCTGGGCATTGAAAAAGCAAATCTTTTCATATCCTCCTTATCTAGAGGGATAGAACAGAAACAATACTTAATATCTATAACCCAAAGGGGCCATTCTCTAGGCAATTAAGTAGAAGATGAAAGTCCAGGCTGAAGGTTTTTCATATTTTCCATCTGTTCATTTACTTTTCTTAAATCAGTCAACATCTTTCATTTTCCAGATTTCTTTTTTACAACAAATACAGGGGAATTCCAAGGATTTAGAAAAGGTTGTATGTGTCCTTGATCAAGTTGCTCCTGTACTACCCGTGTTTCCCCGATAATAAGACCTATCCCGAAAATAAGCCCTCCCCGTACTGTGTAAAATTCCTCTAAAATAGGCCCTTCCCCAAAAATAAGCCCTATTGAGATTGCTACTGTAGTGAAGGTGATCCCCTGTGCTACACGCTACATTACAGTACCCTCTGTATGCACCATCCCTCCCCCTCCCCCGGGTGAAATGCATGCCATGCTCCAAGCTGCATCCAATCAGAGCTGCAGCAGTGAGCGCGTCATCCTGTTCTTCCCCAGTGATTTGCTTGCTGGAGCCATTGAGAGCAGTGCCGCGAAGGAGAGCTGAGGCAGGACAACATAAAAATCCAGTATGTAAGTGGGAGTGAGGGGACATGATGGAGGATAAAAGGGGCATGATGGAGGATAAAAGAAGAACTCAGGGGGCATGATGGAGGATAAAAGAAGAACTCAGCCAGCACTCACTGCTCTAAAGAAATGAAGAACTTCCTTGCAGAGAGAAGAACAGATCAAGTAATGATTCCTGCAGGAATGACTGCCTATCTCCAGACCCTTGATATTGCAATAAACAAGCCATTCAAGGACCATTTGCGCATGGAAGTCAACAACTACATTGAAAATAGAATGGAAAGAAATCAGCATGGAAACTTTGTGAAGCCCTGTCTGCAAGAAGTCGTGACTTGGGTGAAGAAGTCATGGGATAAAATTACTGACAGCTGTGTCGCCAAGGCACTACGAGCAGGTTACCTGGACAAGACATGTTCATTTAAATATTGCTGCACATGACAGATTGGGTCCACTTCTTCTGAAAGAAATAGAAGCGCAAGACATCCAGGATGGAATTCAGGGTATGGACACTTATGGTGATGTTGTTGAAGAAGATGACATGATCATTATTGAATAAAGATACTTTTTTTTGTTCACATTTACCTTTTTATTAAAATTGCTGTCAATGTTCATTAAAATAAGCCCTCCCCTGAAAATAAGCCCTCTGGTATTTTTCTGTCCAAAAAAAAATATTAATAAGATAGTGACTTATTATCAGGGAAACATAGTATATCTAATAAGACCTGAATTCTTTCACTTTGTAAGGGACACTGTTCTATCCACACTGATGTATCGATTTTCCATTGAATGTGAACAGGTGAGAATGCAGGCAGGCCTTCAATAGCAACCCTGCCAGAAAAGCTAAAATAATCAATTGTAGTCTTAACTGTTGTAAGATGTCTCTTCTCCATAGATTGATGCCATCATGCCCAAAGTGTTTTTTGCCTGGGACTCTGGAGCTGAGCCCTCTTCCCATTTCCCTGAGTCAATTTACATTCTCATATTCAATAGAAACCTTTGTTGCATTTTGGACATAGGGTTTTGAATCTTCTCCCACCCTGTTTTCTCACTCTGTCTCTATGCCAACATTGAGCTTTCAAATGCCCTACTTTATGACATTGAAAGCTTTGGTGAGTCTCTCTGGAAGTCCCTTGGCAAAAGAGATTCTATCTTCCCATGTTCAGGTCTTGAAAAGTATATATCAGAACCTGGGTATAAAAGGTATTTTTGATTTCATCTAAAGAAGCATCCTTGAGTAATCTAATGTGAGAAAGGGAAACAATTTTATGGGAGAAAGGAATTACAATTGAGGAGAATACAGGTTTTATAACCTGACAAAAGGGCAGTGTCCAGTGTGAGCAGCTCCAATATAACTTCCAGGTAATGTGGAGAGATCCAGAAAGTGGTGAATGGAAGGGACCAGATAGATTAGCTGCTTGGGGGAGAAGGTTTGCTTTTATCTCTAGAGATGGAGAAGGAACCAAATGCGTGCCAATGAGCTGCATTCACTTTGTTCATTGGAAAGATATGGAGAAAACCCAAGAAACATCAGATCAGGGAGAGGATTTGCTTGTATCTCTAGAGATGGAGAAGGAACTAGATGGGTGCCAATGAGCCATATTCACCTTGTCCATCAGAAAGAGACAGAGAAGATCCACAAAACATCAGATGGTGCCATTGTTGACTGTGCCCAGCCCTGAAAGAGTATGGCAGTTATGGCAGTTGCCTCATGAACATAAAAAAAAAAAAAAATGTTAATGAGAATGATGCAGGACTTCAAATCTGCAGGAATTATTGGATTCCCTAACACATTATGAGACTATTGCAGGATTGTTATTTATATGCCCTCCTTCTAGGACTTAAAGACACATATAATTCCTCATGTTGATTCATGTTGTTTGTTACATCACTATTAATCTGTGTTATATTACTATGTGCTTGTGTCATACCTCCCATGTTGATGGATTTATGTATGCCTGTTTTAAGTAAGACTCTTCAGCCCATAGGAAACCTGCTAACAATATTTGGTTTGGTGTTCTCACCTCTGTGAGAAGTTAGAGGGCAGGATCACCTATTTTTTAGTGTTTTCACCTCCCTTCCTGAGAAGTCAGGGAGGTCATGACCACCTGTGTGTTCTAAAAGGAGATATAAGGGCCAAGTATATGTGAAACAAGAATACTTGAAACAAGGTGTTAACTCAGTGGAATTTAGGAGATAATGCTTCTCTAGTTCACATATATCTAGTATATAATGATATAATCATTCTAGTTTAATATGATATAATCACTCTGGCATATACTTATATTATGAAATGACATAATTGTAATAGTGTATATAAGAACTGAGGACAGGCAGTCAGAAGAAGTGAGAATGGCAGACTGGCAGAGAAGACTGGGTCAGACTATGACAGACAGACTGAGAAGGAGACAATAGAGACTTTGGACTCTATTCTTGTCCATTCTCATGGTTTCTATCCTGCTGAGACTAAGGCACTTCCAGAAGACCTCCAGAAACCTAGCCTTGACATTCCAGTGTCACAGGGGTAGATAAAGCTGTTGTATGGGTGGTGCTGATGGTGTCACTGCCCTTCCCACTCCTCCTCTTCCCTTCACCCAAGAAGGCAAAATTAAGGGGGAGGTTCAGGAGATGGGGAATGCCCTAAGGGTCACTGGGTATAACTGAGTTATGAAAGTAAGAAGCATCACACTCTTTAAGCTTATCAGCATGGTACTTAAGATACTTAATTTGGTCTAAATGGTGATGCCCTCCAGCTGCATTGTCAATACCATTTCCCTTCTCCTCTTTCTCTTCACATTTCCTTGTCTGGATGTTCTTAAAACTTTTCCCTTTTTTTTTAGAACTTATGGGAATCTTTAAAGCCAATTGTCTTATATTATACATAAAGAATGTTTCCTCAGGAATTGAATCAGGACCCATAGCGTCACAATATTTAATTAGTTGCTCTCCCACTATTTCCTACATATCTGGTTCTAATTTTTCTTCCCTAAATAGCCAATGAGAAGTGCACTCTAATATATTTATGAGCCCAGTGATCTGCCTCTGAGTTATCAATAAACCTTGGTTCTTTATTAACCTAACTATGCATCCCACATACTTCTCGAGGTGGGAGAGGCTCTTATTTTTTAGTATTTGCCCCATTTCAGCTGAAAATTGAAAGTGACTAGTTTAATCCTCACCAAAGTTTTCCTACTTGTCTATTTTAATACACACCTTATTTCTGGGTCATAGGGACTTCTCCCCTGAGCTTACAATTGAGTCATTTTAACTGATGGGTGTAGGTCCTTACATCCATAGCTTCAAAATGTAGTGTGCTTCTATCAGTGTCCCACTTTTGGCCACCAAAATATAATGTCCGAGCTAGCTTTCTGGAGTATCTCTGGATGAGCCTTGGTCTTTAGATGGAGTAGTGATGAAAGCAGGACAGCTATCACAAAACTGGTCAAAGATGGAGTACGGCATCTGGAATCTGGAGTCTCAAGTCTGTGGCTGAGACTGTTCTGTGTTTGTGGAGGAGAGTCTTTTGTGTCTGAGAGTCTCTTAAATACAGCAGTGTGATTACATCACTACAGCACACTGAGCATGAGTCAACATTACATCATCATATCATATTAAGTATATGTTTAGAGAACCATTATCTCACACTGAGTAGGTCCTTATATAAACACCCTGCTGTCCTTGATTCAAGTACACCTTTTCAGAGTTCCCCACTCTCTACAAAGCAGGGGTAGCCATCCTGATCTCAGATCAAGCAAAAGCAAAAATTGATATAATTAAAAGAGATAAGGAAGAAAACTGTATCATGCTAAAGGGTACCATAGATAATGAAGCAATACCAATACTAAACATATATGCAACAAATGCTATATAACATCTAAATTCCTAAAGAAGTTACAAGAACCACAAGAACAAATAGACACAAAACTGTAATACTGGGAGATCTCAACCTCGCACTCTAAGAACTAAATAAATAAAACCATAAAATAAATAAGAAAGGCATTAAAGAGATAAATAAATTACTAGAAACATTAGGTATGATAGATCTTTGGAGAAAACTGAATGGAGACATAAAGGAGAACAGTTTCTTCTTGGCAGTCCATAGAACCTATACAAAAATTGATCATATATTAGGACATAAAAACCTCAGAATCAAATGCAGAAAGGCAGAAATAGTAAAGGCATTCTTTTTTAATCACATTGCAATAAAAACTACATTCAATAAAAAGCCAAGGGGAAATGTACCAAAAAGTAATTGGAAACTAAATAACCTCAACCTAAAATGAATGGGGGAAAGAGCAATTCATAGACACAATTAATAATTTCATTCAAGAGAATGACAATAATGAGACAACATACCAAAATTTGTGGTATGCAGCCAAAGTGGTAGTAAGGGGAAATTTATATCTCTAGAGGATTACTTGAATAAAATAGAGAAAGAGAAGATCAATGAATTGGGCTTGGAACTAAAAAAGCTAGAAAAAGAACAAATTAAAAATCCCTAATCAAATACTAACCTTGAAATTCTAAAAATAAAAAGAAAGATTAATAAAATTGAAAGTTAAAAAAAACTATTTAATTAATAAATAACATTAAGAGTTGGTTTTATGAAAAAAACAACAAAATAGATAAACCTTTGGTAAATTTGATTAGAAAAAGGAAAGAGGAAAATCACATTTTTAGTCTTAAAAATGAAAAGGGAGAATTTTCCACCAATGAAGAGGAAATTAGAGCAACTGTTAGGAGTTACTTTGCCCAACTTTATGCCAATAAATTTGATAACCTAAGTGAAATGGATGAATATCTACAAATATATAGGTTGCCCAGATGAACAAAAGAGGAAGTAAATTGATTAAATAGTCCCATTTTAGAAAAACAAATAGAACAAACAATTAATCAGCTTCCTAAGAAAAAAATCCCCAGGACCACATCGATTTACATGTGAATTCTACCAAACACTTAAAGAACAATTAACCCCAATACTATATAAAATATATTTTTTTTAAATAGAGAATGAAGGAGTCCAGGCAAATTTCTTTTATGACACATAGTGAAGAGAGGACCCCAAAAATCTCCTTCAACTCTGCCTCAATGAGGAACCCCCACTGTGAGAAAAAAACAGTTCATCCTTGTTATGTAAGTGGGTGGGCTCAGTCCTGAAATCATTGAATTTAATTCAAATTGCAGCTCAAGCTGAAACCCAGCGATGAGCCAACTTTGGACTCCACCCACAAGTTCCCTTCAGCTAAAGCTTCCAATATAAAAGAGTCAAACTAAAACCCTCTCTTTACAAAAGTTCCAAACATGCCAACTATGCTATGCTTGGGATGCCAAGGAGCCTCTGTCCAATGGAATATTGTTTTCCAGTGTCATACTCTTTTTACTCTCACTTATTTCCCTAACCAGACTTTATGCCTCTTTGTCAGGATTTCTAACCTTATTCCCAATCCCCATAATAAACCTTTTATCAATCTATGGTTTTGGATCTGTAAATTCCTTTACAGAGAACCTCTGTACCACCAGAAGGGAGTCCCCAAAACTCCCTACCTTTGTGCTGAATCCCAAGGCATTAAAGGTGAGCCAAACCTCTCCATTTGGTTCCCTGAACCTCGAACCTGCCATTAGACCTTATCATTTAGCTCCCTGACCACCAAAAACCCTAATCTCATTTTGGTTCTCTAAATCTAAACCTTATCAATAGTACTGATACTTAAACCAGTAAGACAAAGACAGAGAAAGAGAATTATAGAACAATCTCCCTAATGAATATTATTGCAAAAATCATAAATAAAATATTAGCAAAGAGATTACAGAAAATCATCCCCAGGATAATACACTATGACCAAGTAGGATTTAAACCAGGAATGCAGGGATGGTTCAATATTAGGAAAATTATTAGCAGAATTGAGTATATCAATAATCAAATTAATAAAAACCATATGATCATCTCAATGGATACAGAAAAAGCATTTGATAAAATACAATACCCATTCCTATTAAAAATCCTAGAGAGTATAGGAATAATGGACTTTTCCATAAAATAGTCAGTAGCATCTATTTAAAACTATTGGTAAGCATCATATGCATTGGGGATAAACTAGAACCATTCCCAATATGATCAGGAGTAAAACAAGATTGCTAACTATCATGATTACTATTCAATATTGTATTAGAAATGCTACCCTTGGCAATAAGAGTTGAGAAAGAGATTAAAGGAATTAGATTAGGTAATGAGGAAACCAAATTATCACTCTTTCCAGATGATATGATAGTATACTTAGAGAACCCCAGAGAATCAATTAAAAACCTATTAGAAGTAACTCACAACTTTAGCAAAGATGCAGGATATAAAATAAATCCACATAAATCATCAACATTTTTATACATCATTAATCAAATCCAACAGCACTAGATACGAAGAGAAATTCCATTTGAAATAACTGTCAATAATATAAAATATTTGGGAATCTACATGCCAAGGGAAAGTCAGGAACTATATGAGCAGATCTATAAAACACTATCCAAACAGATAAAGTCAAATGTAAACTATTGGAAAAATATTAAGTGCTCTTGGATAGGTCAAGTGAATGTAATAATGATGACAATACTACTTAAACAAATCTATTTATTTAGTGCTATACCAATCAAACTCCTAAGAAACTATCTTATTGACCTAGAAAAAAATAACAACAAAATTCATCTGGAAGAAAAACAGGTAAAGAATTTTGAGGGAACTAATGAAAAAAAAAAAAAATCAAATGAAGGTGGCCTAGCTGTATCAGATCTAAAACTATATTATAAAGCAGTGGTCATCAAAACCATTTAGTATTGGCTAAGAAATAGACTAGCTGATCAGTGGAATAGGTTAGGTTCACAGGACAAAATAATCAATAACTGTAGCAATCTAGTGCTTAACAAATCCAATTACCCAAACTTTTGGGATAAGAATTCAAGTTTGACAAAAACTGCTAGGAAAATTGGAAATTAGGATGGCAGAAACTAGGCATTGACTGACACTTAATACCATGTACCAAGATAAGGTCAAAATGGGTTCATGATCTAGACATAAAGAATGAGATTATAAATAAATTAGAAGAACACAGGATAGTTTACCTTTCAGACCTGTGGAGGAGTAAGGAATTTGTGACCAAAGAAGAACTAGAGATCATTATCCATTATAACATAGAAAATTTTGATTACATTAAATTAAAATGTTTTTTGTACAAATAAAATTAATGCAGATAAGATTAAAAGGAAGCAATAAACTGGGAAATTGTTTTTATATTCAAAGGTTCTGAAAAGCATCATTTGAAAATATATAGAAAATTGACTTAAATTTATAAGACATTCTTATTCCCCAATTGATAAATAGTCAAAGGATATGAACAGACAATTTTCAGATGAAGAAATTGAAACTATTTCTAGTCATATGAAAACACGCTCCAAATCATTATTGATCAGATAAATGAAAATTAAGACAACCCTGAGGTACCATTGCACACCTCTCAGGTTGGCTAAGATGACAGGAAAAGATAATAATGAATGTTGGAGGAGTTGTGGGAAAACTAGTACACTGATACATTGTTGGTTGAGTTGTGAATGAATCCAGACATTCTGGAGAGCAATTTGGAAGTATGCTCAAAAAGTTATCAAACTATGCATACCCTTTGATCCAGCAGTGTTACTCCTGGGCTTATATCCCAATGATCTCTAAAAGAAGCAAAAGGAACCCACATGTGCAAAATGTAATGGCTAGAAACTGATTGGATGCCTATCAATTGGAGAATGGCTGAATAAATTGTGGTTTATGAATGTTACAGAACATTATTGTTCTGTAATAAATGACCAGCAGTATGATTTCAGAGAATTGGAGAGACTTACATAAACTGATGCTAAGTGAAATGAACAGAACCAGATCATTATATATAGATACAACAAGATTATATGATGACCAACTCTGATGGATGTGGCTTTCTTCAACAATGAGATGATTCAAACCAGTTCCAATTGTTCAATAATGAAGAGAATCAGCTATCCAGAGAGAAAACTATAGGAAATGAGTGTGGATCACAACATAACATTTCCACTTTTTCTGTTATTGTTTGCTTGCATTCTTGTTTTCCTTCTCATATTTTTCTTTCTTTATTTTTAGATCTGATTTTTCTTGTATATCAAGATAACTATATAAATATGTATACATATATTGAATTTAATTTATGTTTTAACATATTTAACATGTATTGGACTTCCTGCCATTTCTGGGAGGGGATGAGGAGAAGGAGGACAAAAGTTGGAACAGAAAGTTTTACAAGGGTCAAAGCTGAAAAATTATCTATGAATATGGTCTGCAAATAAAAAGCTATAATAAAAAAATAAAAAAATCTTCACTAAAATGAAAAAAAAAATTCTCCATGGAATATAAAGGTGACATCTCTAATCAAAACAAAAGCTCCACATTTTTAAAAAATGATGAAAAATAAATCATATTCTAAGAAAAAATAATATGTTAAATATCTGGAAAATATGAGACAGCTTTGAAAAAATCAATATAAAACTTTAATAGAATTAAAAACTTTAAAAGATGTCTCCTACATCAAGATAATTGTATACATATGTTTACATATATTTGATTAAACACATATTTTAACATATATAACATATATTGGATTACATACCATCGCAGGAAGGGGTTGAAGGGAAGGACGGGAAAATTTATAACAGGATTTTTGCAAGGGTCAATGTTGAAAAATTATTCATGTCTATGTTTTAAAAATAAAAAGCTTTAATAAAAAATAATTCAAGAATATGCAAAAGTAAACAAATATGATGAACAGGACTCCCAAACAGCATTGGTAAACAACAAGCTTGAAGTAAAGAGTGGAAATTATGTTTCCATTTGGAAAAAAAAATAAAATGAAAGATGTCTCCTCCAAAAATAAACATTTTAAAAGTTTAAGTGAACTTTATAGATTTGTTTTAAGATTAAATAGATTTCTTATTTTATAGAAGTTGAAAAATTATAACAAAATTCATCTGGAAGAACAAAAAGTCAAGAATATCAAGGGAATTAATGAATTGATAGAAAGGACGGTGGCTTAGTAATACCAAAATTAAAACTGTAATATAAAACAGCAATCATCAAAATCATTTGGTTTTATTCTACTGAACCACCATGTTAAGAAATAGAGTGGTGGATCAGAGGAATAAATTAGATACACATTATACAATAATCAAGACCTATTGCAATGTGGTATTTGATAATCCCCCCAACTCCAGATTCTGAATAAGAACTCACTATTTGCCAAAAATCTGGGAAAACTAGAAAATAATAAGTCAGAAACTTGACATAGACATATTTCACTCATACCAAAATAAAGTCAAAAGGGACACACGATTTCAGCATAAAGGATGATAATATAAACAAATTAGGAGAAGGAATAATTTATGTATCAAATCTTTGGAGAAGAGAGGAATTTATGATCAATGAAGAACTAGAAAACAGTATGAAAGGCAAAATGGGCAACTTTGATTACTTTAAACTAAAAAGGTTTTGCACAAGTAAAACCAACAGAAACAAGAGTCAAAGGGAAGTGCAAAGCTGAGAAAAAATATTTACAGCCAGTATTTCTGATAAAGGTGTCATTTCTAAAATGTATAAAGAACGATGTCAAATTTATAAGAATACAACTCATTCACTAAGTGATAGTTGAAAGATATGAACAGACAATTTTCAAATGATGAAATTAAAACTACCTATAGTTATATGAAAAAATGCTCTAAATCACTATTGATTAGAGAATTTGCAAATTAAAACAACTCTGAGGTATTACTTCAAACCTATTAGATCAATTAAATGGCAAATGTTGGAAGGAATGTGGGGAAAATGAGATGTTAATGAATTGTTGGTAGAATTATGAACTGATTCAACCAAATTGTAACTATTCCCAATGGACTATAAAATTATGTATATCCTTTGATCTAATAATACTACTACTATATATGTATGCCAAAGAATTTTTTTTTAAAAAGGAAAAGGACCGATATGCACAAAAATTTTATAGCAGCACTTTTCTCAGGAAAAATATTAGAAATTGAGGACATACTCATCAAATGAGGAATGGCTAGATAAATTGAGGTACATGATTATGAAGTAATACTTTTGTCCTAAAAGAAACAATGATCATAATGCTCTCAGAAAAACCTGGAAATTTCTCCATAAAGTCATGCAAAGTAAGATGCACTGTGTATAAAGTATTATGATCAATTGTGAATAACTATTATTTTTAGCAATACAATGAGCCAAGACTATTCTGACAGATTTATGATGAAAAATACTATCTATATTCAGAGAAACAACTCTTTGTGTCTGAATACAGATTGAAGCATATTTTCTTTTTATTTTATTTTTTCTTAAGAGTTTTTTTTTTTTTTTTTTTTTTTTTAGTGGGGGAGATCTATGTTTTCTTTCTCAATATAACTTTTAACGAAATATTTTGCATAAATTCGCTTGTAAATTCTCAGTGGAAAAGGAAAGTAGGGGAGAAGGAAGAAAATGAATATGAAACTCAAAGTTTTTAAAATGTTAAATATTGCTTTACATGTTATATTGGAAAAATAAAAAATTAAACTAAATGAATGAATGGAATTATATATATATATATATATATATAAATCATGTAGGGTTTTAAAATTTTAAAACAACAAAATTTTGAAGCAATTATTCATGTAGAAGATATTGTATTAAGTAATGATTGGTACTTTTGTCAAAATAAATTAAGCAAAAATAAAAAAGTTTTTCTATTTTCATAGAGAGTAAGATTTTCTAAATTCCAAATACTGAAATTATGTGCATTTCTATATAATCATCTGAATTCCAAATATGTTTATAATAATCAGTTCTTTTACTATCAAACTTCTCATTTTTGAGCTTGTCTACAAAAATATTTACAGCTTCCAACATGCATCAATTTATTTTGTTCTTATAAAAATTAAAAAGAATTTGAGATTTCTAAAAAAAAAAAAAAAAAAAAAAGCAATGCAATGAGCAGCTTGATTAGATTCTATAGAATATCAGTATGTGAGAGTTCCAATCAGGGAGTCACTATCTTTCTATGGTCATCGGGTTTGCTGATCTCAACATCTAGGTAGAGCCACCATTAGAGTGTACAAGTTTGGCAGAGTTGATTTGGAGCAGACCTAAAATTGGGTTGAAAGAGAAAGTGAGTAGCACATCACCACTAATTTGTTATATTTATAGTCAAAGTTTAAGACAAAGTCCAAAATGTTTAACTTATAGCTCTCTAAGGTTATTCTTTTTTCCCCTGAATGAAATATTCTTACTAAATTTTTTTTCTATTAAGGCATAGGGAAAGTTTTATAGATATAGATATAGATATAGATATAGATAGATAGTATGATGTGTTGAAATAGAAGACTAAGGAACTGAGTTCAAATCTTCAGGGACTTACTAGCTATTTTGGGAGGCCAAATAACACTAAAAAGTTTGAATTATTTCATGCATTAAATAATAATAATAATACATTAATTTTCAATTTTATACATTTCTTACATAAAGTTTATTCATAAAGCATATGTCATACATGTATATAAAATATACATACAAACATACATATATGTGTATGTATGCCTGGCTTTTAGAAAGCACTGTATAAATGTTGATTATCCTAACTATTCTGTTCCTTCATTATCAGCTATTACAACTATCTAAATGAAAAATTCAAATTCATGCCACTTCTGGTAGCAAGGCCCTGATTATTTTTCTAAAAACCCAGTAACTTCAACCCTTGAAAATCTGAGAAATTTATTCTTATTAGTAAGAAAATTGCTTATTCTCAATGAAATAAAACTAAGAAAACCATAATGCAGACGGAGGAGAGATGCTCAGTCATATTGAGGATTTATCCATTCATATACTTTTGTAAGAAGACATAATCAAAATTCAAAAAAATTTTCTGAAAAAGAAGGCTAATTTCTATTTGTTTAATTTCTCATAATTGTATAAATTCAAGGTTTTATTAATACAAGAGATATTACATACAAAGACATAATTTAGGTTACATAATAATCATGAAAAGCACATGAGTTAAAAAAAATTAATTGGGGAATCTGATGAAAAACACTTGTAAGATGTTTTATATACACTTCATATTGCTTTTACTATAATCTACTGATCACAATATTTTTAGATTGTAATATTAAACAAAACACTTATAATTTAATTTGATTATGAGATAAACACAATTGTAGCAATGTGTTTCCAGGATAGTGGCCATCTTGGGCATTTCTAGATAGTTATAGAATCAAAAGATTCTCAGTTTCAAATCTCCTGCTCCATTTAATCTTTGTGGAAACTATTTAAATTCTAGTATAGGCTGTAGCTTAATTTTTTTTTTTGCTAAAATCATCATAATTTTTTGTTTAACATATGGTGTCATTGACTGGGTGCCAATTAATTAAATATTAATTAAAGAAGGAATTTGAAGTGTTTGTATTTAAGAAAAAATATTTGAAAAATAGAAATAAATAATGATACTTTTCCATTACATGCAAAATATAGACTTGATGTCAGTCAAAATATAGTAAAAGTAAAACCCTTTCCTCTCAGTGAAGTAGAAGACTGAGACAGAACATCCAGCTATTATAACAAATGAGAAAACACTTTTACACAGTTATAAAAAAAAAAAAAAGCTGGTTTTCTCATGATAGCATCTTAGCCCTTAAATCAAATAACTATAGAAAGTTCCTGCAGTTGCAAGAGAAAGGATGTAATAGGTGAAATTCAAAATAATTAAGAAAAAAAGTTTCAAGCTTCTCAGTGTTTTGATTTGACAAGCAATGCATACCAATTGCATAACAAATCAGAACCAGACCTTCTTAATTTGGCAGTGGAAATTGCTGTTGAAAAAATCCACATCCATCAGAATTAATCATCTTATAATCTACCACTTCACACCTTTCAAATTGGCTAAAATGGTAACAAAAGATAATGATAAATGTTGGAAGGGATGTGGGAAAACTAGGACAATAGTGCATTGTTGTTGGAATTGTGAAATGATCCACCCATTCCGAAGAGCAATTTGGAAGTATGCCCAAAGGCTTCTCAAACTGTGCATACCCATTGACCCAGCAGATACTACTGTGTCCCAAGGAAATCATAAAGGAGAAAAAAGGACTTGCATGTGCAAAAATATTTGTAGCGGTTTTTTGTGGTATCAAAGTATTGGGAAATGAGTAGGTGACCATCAATTGAGGAATGGTTGAATAAGTTGTGTTATATGAAGGTAATGAATATTGTTGTATAAAAATTATAAACAAGCTGATTTTAGAAAGACTTGGAAAGATTTACATGAACTGATGCTGAGTTGAACAAGCAGAATGAGGAATACATTATACATAGTAACAGCAAGAATGTGTGATAATAATTTATACAATATAAAAGCACTTCTCAGTGGTTCAAGGATCCAAAGCAATCCCAGTAAATGAATAGAAAATGCCATCTGTATGTAGAAAAAGAACTATGGATATTGAATGTAAATCAATACATGTTATGTTCATTCCTTTTTTTTTTTTTATTGCAGTTTTTTTCTCTCTCCCCCATGGTTTTTCTTGTTTTGATTTTTCCTTTCCAACATGATTCATAAAAAAAGTTTACTTAAAAATAAATAAGAAGAAAAAGATATGATGAACAGGCTAATTTCAGAAAAAACTGGAAAGGCTTATGTGAACTGATGCTGAGTGAAGGAACAGAAACAGGAACACGTTGTACATAGCATTAGAAAGATTACGTCAGGATCAACTTTGATTGAACGTCGCTCTTCTTAGCAAGACAGTGGTCCAATACAATTTGGAATGGAAAACGCATCTGTTCCAGAGAGTGAAATATGGATAATGGATGTGGATCAAAGAATAGTATTTAAACCTTTTTATTTTTATTTGTTTTTTATTTCTCATGTTTATTCCCCTTTTGATCTGATTTTTTCTTGCACAATAGGATAAATATGGAAATATGTTTAAAAAGATTTCACATATTTAGCCTATATCAGATTGCTTATTGTTTTGTGAAGAGAGAAAAAATATGGAACGCAAAGTCATACAAAAAAAAAAAAAAAGAATTTTGCTTAAATATATTTGTAAAAAATAAAATACTATCGAGCAAAAATAAATAAATAAAATTTCTTTTCCATCTCTCCCCAATTTTTTCTTACAATATATCTGGGAAAGGAACATGAAATATGATTATATTATTAAAAAATAGAAATAACAAAATACTCTCAGGAAAACTTGAAAAAAATTGTATACGCTACTTCAAAATGAAGTGAAGAGGAGAATATTATACACAGTATCAGCAATATTTGATGATGATAAACAATGAATGATTTAGTCATTCTCTGCATTATTATAAATAAAAGATAATTCTGAAGGACTCAAGTTAAAAAATGATATTCATTTTCAGGAATTGAACTGATGAAGTTTGAATGTAAATTGAGACATACTTTCTTTTATTTTTCTTCTCTTGCTTTGATTTGATTTGTATTTTCTATTACAGCAAGGTGTATGTAAAGATGTTTTGCATGACTGCTTATGTATAAGCTATATCAAACTGCTAGCTTTCTTGAAGAGAATAGACAGGAGTAAGGAAGTGAAATTTGAACTCAAAATCTGAAAAAAAAATAATAGTTATAATTGTTTTCCCTTGCAATTGGAAAAAATAATTTTTTTTAAAAAAGGAAATAGAAGGAAGTCAAAACTTGAAAAATAATTTTAAAAACTATAAAGTATTTCTTTAGAAAATCACCTGAAATGCAAAATAGAGGAGATAAATTTTAGAACTGGAATACACAAACATATTAAATATGAAGTAAAAAACCTATAAAATAGCCTAGAAAACCTTTTTAATGAATTACTAAGCAAAAGTTTCTTGATATCCTATAACCAAAGGGTAAATGGCAATTGAAAGAATCAACCAATTAACACCTGTCAGAGATGCCAAAAATGAAAATTCCCAGAAATAGAAGAGTCAAATTTGAAAGCTCCCATTTCAAAGAAAAAATACTGAAAGCAGCCAGAAAGATACTATCCATATGGTGAAAGGCACAGTCAGACAAGCTCTTACTACTTGTGAAAAAAGCAAATGGATTGTAATATAATCTCAAAGGCAAAAGATCTGGGATTACAAGGAAGAATATTTCTTCATAGGAAAAAGTGGACCATTAGTGAAACAATCAAATAATCATGAAGAAAATAAATCTGAATAAAAATATGATTTTCAAATATAAAACTCAAGAAAAGCATAATAAGGTAAAAATTTTAAAAATCATAAGGAATTTGATAAGCTTAAACTTTATATGTCTTTGTGGGAAAATAACATATGCAACTTCTAAGAATGTTATTATTATAATGACTGTAAGAAGTATTCTACATAGAGGGATGAGTGAGTTGATGATATTGGGATGATGTAAAAAAAAATGAATTTGACAGAGAGAGGGATTCTTTGGAAAGAGGAAGAGTGAGAAAGAATTTGGAAAATTACCTTATATAAATGACACATGGAAAGAATCTTTTTTTATGATAGGTAGGGTAGGTGAGTGGGAATGGAAGTATACAATCCTTGAAACTCATTCATATCTAAAGTGGTTCAAAAAGAAAAGTTTGTGTGTGTGTGTGTGTGTGTGTGTGTGTTCACGTTGTAATAGAAATCTATATTACCACACAGAAAAGCAGAGGGGTGGAGGAAAACAGGGAGTATCTCAAGAGGAAAGGTAGAAAAAAAACAGTGGTCAGAAACAAAATGGATTTCAGAGGATGGATAGGAGAAGGGAGGGAGAGAGGAAGGGATGAGGGATACAGAGAGAGAAAGAGAGAGAGAGAGAGAGAGAGAAAGAGAGAGGAAGGAAATGTACAGTTAGTAATAATGATGAATGTGAATGGGATAAACTCCCCCATAAAATGAAATAAAAGCTAACAGTAGAATGGTTTGGAAAACAGAATCCACAATATTTTGCCTAGAAGAATGCATTTGAAACAAACAGCCACAAATGGAATTAACATAAGCAACTGGAATTGAATCTATTATGCTTCAGCTAATGTTTAAAAAAAAAAAAAGGTAGGGGTAGGAGTCATGATCACAGAAAAGCAAAAACAAAACTAGATATAATTAAAAGAGTTAAGCAGAAAATCCACATCTTACTAAAAAAAAAAAAAAAGCATAAATATTGAATTAATATCATTCCTGAGCATAATCCATGGCATAGCATTGAAATTTTAAAAGGAAACACTAATTGAATGATGGAAGGAAATGGAAAATAAAGTTATACTAGTATGAAACCTCACCTTCCTCTTTTCAGAGTGAGTTAGATAACTCACACTGTAAAATAAATAAGAAAGAGGTCTGGGAGATGAAAAGAATTTAGAAAAGTCTGAAATGAGAAATTTCTGGAAAAACAAAATGGGAATAGAAGGAATAAACACCTCCCCCCCCCCAAGTATACATGGCACTTTCACACACATACACACACACAATGAGATATGATGACATAAAAATCTCAAAATAGAATGTAAAAAAAATATTAAATGCATCCTTTTTAGACCTGAAAAGAATAAAAATGACATTTAATAGATGGTCATAGCACAGACTCAATCAATTGAAAGCTAAATAATTAAATGCTAAAAAAAAAAAAAAAAATGAAGAGTGAAAGAACAAATTATGGGCACAACCAAATGATTTCATTAAAGGGAAAGACAATAATAATAAAGCATTCCAAAATTTGTGGAATTCATCTAAAATAGCAGTTAGGTAAAACTTTATATCTAAATGTATAGATGATAGCAGACTCACATAGTTTTCAGTTTCTTAAAGACAATCTATAACTATGGCTATTCTTTATGTGAATTTTTTTTTTCTCTTTTTCTGCCTTTCCCATTATTTTACATACTGCATAATCACATGATTTCACATTGAAAGGGACTTTAATATCCATCTAATCCAATCCCAAAGGGATCCCCTCTATATTAGTTGTGACAAGTGAAGATTCAACTTTTGTTTGAAGTTTCCTCTAGTGAGTGGGAATCTAATATTTGAGCAAGCAGTCCACACAATATTTTATAAGTATCCACTCCATTTATAAGTTTTTTTTCCTTATATCATGTCTAAATTTACTTATGTAAAAATTCACCCTAGTTTTCCTAGTTCTGTCCTCTGGACTAAACACAGCAAGTCTGATACCTGTTCTGTATCACAAAACCTTTAAATACTAAAAGATAACAAGGAACAATTGTCTCACCAAGTTTTCTCTTTTCCAGTTTAAATATCTCTGCTATCTTCATCTGATTCTTATAGAGCAACCATCACTTTTAGGACTATCACTTTTTTTTTTTTTTTTTTTTTTTTTACTGATTGCTAATATGTCCTGATTATATTAGTATACTTAGTTGCCATTTTAAATTATTAATTTCTATTCAGTTTGTGGTCAACTAAAACAAGGCTATTTTTTTTTTTGCCTCTCCTATCGTTTATATATCATATTGTCTTAAATTTAAACCTGACTTACCAAATGTTATACAACTCAAATCTCAGAGCAAGGACAATTTTAGCTAAAATCAAACTGCAAGAATAACTCAGAGATCACATAAAATAATTTGCCCAGTACAAGGCTAACCTGGGATCCAAAAAAGAGAACGTATTTAGGAAAATGGGATATTAGTTAAAAGGAAACCTCTTCATTTTATAGAGGCAAAAACTGAAGGCCAAAGGAGACAACAAATCTTAGATGTCTTTATTCTAGCATCGTAATTGTGCAGAGAAAGTCTTGTTTGATTTCTATTAAAATTAAATTCTGATTAGTAGAAAGGGCATTCACCCATGAAGTAGTTGCCTGCATTTATTTGAATTTGTAAAATTTGAAGTCATAAATATGTATAATTTTGTATTTGGTGCCAACAAAATGGAAATAATGTAATGCAAATTTCAATAGTGTGACCATTTCACAGGATTTATTATTTGCACTAATCATGAATTGTCCTATTTCTTATTATTTATTAAAAAATTTTTCTTATGATTTCCAGTTAAGTTTCCTAGAAATTAACATATTTTATTCCATATAACCCAGACAGACAGTTGCACTGATTTTTATAACTATCAACAACAGCAGTTTTAAAAACAAATGTACATCAATGGAACAGAAGTTATATAATTAATTCTGTGATTTCTGATGGATTGAGGTGATAAATAAAATAGCAGGTGGCAAAAAAAAAAAAAAAAAAAAGTATAATATGAAAGACCCAAAAGGAAAAATAGCAACACTAGCCGAAATTCTGTCCTGGGAAACGTTAGGTAGGTAAAAAATTAGTGTGGATCTAAGAAATCACATAAAGGAACACAATAGGTAGGTTAGCTAAATACCATGTTCACTTAAACCATAATTGGAGAGATATGTTTTACACTTTTAGTCATATTCCCAATACAGTGTCAATAACACCAAAGTGATTACTGGCTTGAAACAAAATTTGCACAAGCATATCACAGATCAGATCTTCATGTTAATATTTTATGACTGAACCCTGTTGAAAACTTATGTATACCAAGAATATGTATGATTTGAGTGCCTATCATGTGCATAGCACTGGTGTAGTTCCAGCCTACAAAAGAGTTCACAGTCCCAATGCAGAAGCAATTAATCAAGCAATTAGATAACATAAGAATTACATGGCATTGAAGTACAAACAATAATCAGAAGTGCTGAGAAGACACTACCTAATTAAAGGTCATTATAAAAGTGCAGTATTAGTCAGGGAAGATTGCTTAGACATTATTTGGTTTTAACCAGGTCTTCAGGGAAAACATAAACATGCACCAATGCAGAAAAGACACAGGAAACTTTGGATGAGTATAAGGAATTAAATTGAGTGAGAAAAGATCTAGATCACAAGTAAATATTTGGGAATATACTTCCCTTCCATCCAATTATAATTAGAGAGACACATTAGAGGGTATCAACATTTCAGCAAGTAGCATCCCTTTAAGGTGAAAGAAAAATTTTTTAAAAAAATATATTTCAAAACCAGAGGACAATGCTGCACAAGACATCATTTTGCAAAGTATTTGACAAGAAAAAAAGACCTATAGCATAAGATATGGATTTCTAAAATATGTATATACACTTTGATTTCTTTTCTTTCTGACTAGAGCAATAGCAAACAGAAGTCAATTCCCTCTGATGAAACAGCCTATGAACCTGAGAACCAGTGATCTCAAAGATTTTCAAGCAAACACTTGCCCATTTCATTCAAAATCTGTCTCAATAATTGACAGTGATTTCCTTCCTTGTTGACAGTGCTAAAGTAAGATTAAAGATTAAAATTTCAGGGACATTGGATTTGCTAATTTCTCTTAAATACCTCCTTAGGAATAGTGCTGAAGTAAATTAACAAGAAAAAGTGAAAAAAAAAAAAGGTTGCATTAACCACTATTTTGGCTAGGCCATCTGCTTAACACAAAAAGGAAAATTATTTTCCCTCCTTGAGCATCACTTCTAGCATATACTCAAAGCATTATCAAAAGAACTGAAGGGTTCATATATGGAAGCAGCAAACCAAGCATATATTCTTAAATGTGCAAATTCAATCTGCTGGAAAGGATAACATCACCATCATAATGGAGATAATAGGACCAAATGAGATAAAATACATATAACTCTTCATAAAATCTAAAGTAACATGGATATTGGATCTATAATAACATTTTTTTTCAGTTCATTCATATATATGTATATAATTGTCATATATTATTATTATTATTATTATTATATTTTAAAAACCTAAGCTTATTTATAATGTAGATATTTTCCAACTAGGACTTATTTATTATATTTGTATAACCAATGTCTAGTGTGGTTCTAGGCTCATAGTGGTTGTTTGATAATTTTTCTTTCACTTTTTCTTTTTCTTTTATTATTAAATAATAGCTTTTTATTTTCAAAATACACACAAAACTTTCAACATTCACCCTTAAAAAACCTTGTGTTTAAAATTATTATCCCTCCCTTCCTTTACCCTTTCCACTAGACAGCAAGTAATCAAACATAAGCTAAACATTTACAATTCTTATATACACATTTCTACATTTATCATGTTGCACAAGAAACATAATATTAAAAATAGAAAAAAATGAGAAAGAAAACAAAAAGCAAGCAAATAGCAAAAAGGTTAAAAAACTATGTTGTGATCCACATTCAGTTCCGACAATCCTCTTTCTGGATACAGATGATTCTCTCCATTAGAACACTATTGGAATAAACCTGAATCATTTCATTCTTGAAAAGAGCCACATGATGACATAACTGGTCTTCACATAATTCTATTGTTGCAGTGTCCAATATTCTCTTGGTTCTTCTCACTTGGCATCAATTCGAGTAAGTTTCTGCAAACTTATTTGAAATCATCCTACTGATCATTTCTTAGAGAACAATAATATTCTATAAAATTCATATAACATAAATTATTCAGCCATTCCAGAACTGATAGATATTCACTCAATTTCTAGCTCCTTGGCACTATTAAAAGGGCTGCTACAAACATTTTTGCACACTTAGATTATTTTCCCTTTTGAGAATCTCTTTGAGCTAGACCACAATAGTGACACTGCTTGATAGCCCTTTGGGCATAGTTCCAAATTGCTCTCCAGAAGGGTTTGATCACTTCATAATTCCACCAACAATGTATTGGTGTCCTAGTGTTCCCACATCCCCTCTAACATTCACCATTATCTTTTCCTTTCATCTTAGGCAATCTGAGAGGCTGTACCTCAGAGTTTTCTTAATTTGCATTTCTACGATCAATAGTGATTTAGAGTATGTTTCATATGACCAGAAATGGTTTTAATTTCTTCATCTGTCTGTTCATATCCTTTGACCACTTATTAACTGGAGAATGGCTTGTATTCTTATAAATTTGAGTCAATTCCTTAGGAATGAGGCCTTTATCAGAAAGCTTGGATGTAAAGATTTTTACCAGTTTTCTGCTTCCCTTCTAACCTTGTCTGCATTAGTTTTGTTTGTATAAAAACCTTTTAATTTAATATAACCAAAATAATCCATTTAGCATTTCATACCATATTCTAGTTCTTCTTTGGCCACAGATTCCTTCCTTCTCCACAGACCTGAGAATTAGATTAAGCTTTGTTGTAGTGTTCTGGTTAGTTTTCTGGAAGTCTCTGGACCAGCCTTCTTTCAGCAGAGTAATCACCACAAGAATAGCCAGAGGTAAAGTCCAAAAAACTTTATTATCTCCTTCACAGTCTTGTCTCCCTAGCTGGATCTCAACTAGCTTTCTTGTCACCTTCAGAAGGGACTTGGTTTCAGTGGAAAAAATGCAGGAGGTCAGGCCAGCCACCACAAGGCTGATGAAGATGAAAAGGAATCTCTCTCTCTTTGGCTCCAATCTGCTGTCTTCTCTAGCTCAGAATCCCATCTGGCTTATATGGTCTATTCTAAGTATAAACCAATCATTATATCACTAGGAAACCATTATTTGTTGTAAGATTAAATCAATCATACTGAACTTAGAGAACTATTATGCACCATGCTAAACTAGATAACCATTGTATTTATCAATTCCATTGACTTAGCACTTGTAAGAATATTTGTTTCAAGTACAGAGTTCTGGCTCATAACACTTTGTTCTCCTAAAGTATTTATAGTATCACTTTTTATTACTAAATCATAAACTTATTTGAACTTTATCAGAGTATAGGGTGTTAGGTGTATGTCAGTGCCTACTTTTTGCCACACTATTTTCCAATTTTTAAAGCAATTTTTATCAAAGAGTGAGTTTGCATCCCAGAAGCCAGGGTCTTTGGGTTTATCAGATGTCATTGCCACAGTTGGCTCAGCTTGTGTCTTTCTCTGTTAGCTGGCTTTCTGTCGCAACTGCATATATTTGCTATTGCAATCTTTCTTGCCTATATTTGCTATCGCAATCTTTATTCACGTCTTTACTTCAATAAATATTGAAGATGATGGCTCAGTGGGTAGAGCACCAGCCCTGAAGTCAGGAGGACCTGAGTTCAAATCCAGCCTCAGACACTTAACAATTCCTGGTTGTGTGACCATGGGCAAGTCACTTAACCCCAATTGCCTCAGCAAAAAGAAGAAGAGAAAACAAACAGAAAGGTCTTGGCAATGGCAATGCAAGCAGTCTCTCCTCCCCTTCCCTTTTCCACTCCCCTGCCTCTACCCACCAAAATCGTCATTTCCTATACAACACATCAGGACTTGCACAAAGAGTGGGTGGGGGCCATTCTTTCTCCAAGCTTATATATTAATAGAGTATGGTCCAATTACTATTTAGCCTCATGTGCTTGGGACCTCAGTGCATCAACTCAAGCCTCAGCCCATTACAATCAAATACTTGATTACTATTGTCACTGACTATTGTGCCCTTAACCTTTCCCACTTAACCTTTTCCACTGATCAATTACTCTTATTTCTTAGGCAGTACCAAATGGTTTTCATGACCACTGCTTTACAATATAGTTTTAGGTCTGGCACAGTTAGTTCACTTTAATTTGCATTTTTTTTCATTAATTCCATTAGAATTCTTGAGCTTTTGTCCTTTGAGATAAAATTTGTTATGATTTTTCTAGCTCTGTAAAGTATTTTTTTTCAGTTTAATTGCTATAACACTGAATAAATACATTTATTTAGGTAGATTTTTCATTTTTATTATATTAACTCAGCCTATCCATGAACATTTCATATTTTTCCACTTGTTTAGATCTGACTTTATTTGTGTAGAAAGTGTTTTGTAATTGTGTTTATATACTCCCTAACTTTATTTTAGCAAGTATACTCCCAAATATTTTATATTTTTTACAGTTATTTTCAAAGGATTTCTCTTTATATCTCTTGGTGCTATATTTTTTGTAACATATAGAAAGGCTGATGATTTTATGGATTTATTTTGTAATCTGCAATTTTGCTAAAGTTGTTAATTGTTTTTAATAGTTTATTAGATGATTCACAAGGATTCCCAAATTATACCATGATATTATCTGCAAAGAGTGATAATTTGGTTTCCTCATTATCTACACTAATTCTTTTAATTCCCTTTTCTTCTCTTATTGCTAAAGCTAATATTTCTTTTACAATACTGAATAGTAATGATGATAAGTGAGCAACTTTGTTTCACCCTTGATCTTATGGAGAATATTTTTAGTTTTTCCCCATTACAGATGATGCTTGCTGATGATTTTAGATAGATATAACATCATTTTAAGGAAAATTCCATTTATTTCTATTCTCTATGATGTTTTATTAATCAAATGCTTTTTCTGAATCTTTTTTATATAGTATATGATTTCCATTCCTTTGGATAATGATTTAGTCAATTATACTGATAGTTTTACTAATATTAAACCAACCCTGCATTCCTGGTAAAAATTCTACTTGATCATGGTGTATTAATCTGGGGGTAATCTGCCATAATAATTTTGCTAATAATTTATTTAAGATTTTTGCATAAACATTCAATGGAGAAATTGTTTTGTAGTTTTCTTTCTCTGTTTTGACCTTACTTGGTTTAGGTATTAGAATGATATTTGTATCATAAAAAGAACTTATTAGGACTCCTTCTTTCCCTTTCCCCCCAAATACTTAGCATACTGAGGGGGGTGAAGCCAAGATGGAGGAGAAGGCATACTCAACTTTCTAAGCTCCTCTCTTACCCTCACTATCAATATTATATCCAGCCTCAAAAATAGGGCTTGACTGCTACAACTCATAAATATTAGAAGTACGACAACTCACCAGCTGAAGATTATCTGAAATCTTGCCAGAAAAGGTTTGTTCTGAGGGGCTTGGGAGAAGATCAGCATGAGCAGGGCGAGAACTGGAGGCAGAGTAAAACCAGAAAAAAGAGCACAGATGACAGCACAAGATCGCAGTCCCAACTCACAGTACGGCGCTTTTCCTTGGGGCAGTTGTGAACCTGCATTGCAAGGGCGCACAACCCAGGACAACCTCTAATCTGCACAGTGGGAGGCTTGGCTTGGGGCAATAGAATTTTGGCAGGACGATTTGCTTCTGGGCAGAGACTTTCAGGCAGAGACTTCCCATCAGAGATGGGCTGTTTGCTGGTCAGCTGCTAATACCCATAGCCCCACAAGGGGCTCTGGCCTAGGGCAGTGACACTTTCACCACTTAGTCTCTAGCCTTAAGCCAGTTGCTAAATCACACAGCAGTTCTCCACTGGGCTAAATCACCTGTGCTAAATCACCTCTGGTTTGGGGAGGGGGAAACTTTCACTCAGAACACTCCAGAAGACAGTTTACATCTCTCCCTGCTCTGCAGAGGAAGCTGGTAACCCCCTTGCCCTCAAGGCATACCCTAAAGGCTTTTAAAAATGAATAAATGAAAAGGACAGTTAATAGCATCTATACAGAAACAGAACAGGTCTACAACCCTGAAGAGACTAATAGCAAATAGTCTCCAGACAATACCCCAAAGGGGAATGTTACCTGTCCCCTTTTACATAACACTCTTATAGAAGAGAACAATAAAAGTCTCAAAAGAGAGTTAGAAGAAAAATGGGGAAAGGTAAAAGAAGTTTTGAAATATGAATTGAAAAAGGTAAAAAAATCTTTGGAAAATAAGATTTGTGGATTGGAAAAGACAAAGAACTTGCAAGAAAGTGAGATCTGTGAATTGGAAAAAGAAAATATTGCACTAAAAAAAAAAAATTAGTGAAATGGAAAAAAATTCCATAGAGCAAAACAATTCATTTAAAAACTCAATTGGACATATACAGAAAGAAGTAAAAAAAAGCTAATGAAGAAAATAATTCATTAAAAATCAGAACTGAACAAATAGAAACTAATGATTCATTGAGACAGCAAGAATCAGTCAAACAAAACCAAAAAAAAAAAAAAAAAAAAGATAAATTGGAAAAAAAAAACATGAAATATCTACTTGGAAAAAATGACAGACCTGGAAAATAGATGTAGGAGAGATAATCTGAGGATTATTGGACTTTCTGAAAATTATGATGAAAAAAAGAGCCTGGATACTATTTTACAAGAAATCATCAAAGAGAACTGTCCAGAGGTAATAGAATCAGAAGGTAGAATAGGCTTCGAAAGAATTCATCGAACACCTTCTGAAAAAGACAGTAAAATAAAAACCTCAAGGAATATTGTGGCCAAATTTCAGAACTATCAGATTAAGGAAAAAATATTACAAGCAGCCAGAAAAAACAATTTAAATACTGAGGTGCCACAATAAGGATCACCCAAGATCTGGCTGCCTCCACACTAACGGATCAAAGGGCCTGGAATTTGATATTCCGAAAGGCAAAAGAACTTGGAATGCAGCCAAGAATAAACTACCCAGCTAAGCTGAGCATTTTCTTCCAGGGAAGAAGCTGGACATTTAATGAAATAGATGAATTCCATTAATTTCTAAGGAAAAAAACAGAACTAAAAAAAAAAAAATTGATCTCAAAACATAGGGCTCAAGAGATGCAGAAAAGGTAAAAGGAACACTTGAGAATTGTATTTGTGTTGTGAATATACAAAAAAACTATATGTATAATTTGATTTTACTGATATAACATAAAAAAGGGAAGTAGAAATGGAAAAGGGATAATGTCAGAAAAGGGGGAAAGGGGAGATAAAAAGAGGGAAACCATATCCCATGAAGAGGCAAAGGAAATTTATCATATCCAAGGGAATTTATAAAGGGGAGGAACATTTTGTGTATCCTACTTTCATCAGAGTTGGCTCAAAGAGAAAATAATTGACATACTTGTTTTAGAGAAAATCCTCTCTCACCTCATTAAAAAAAGATGAGAGGAAAATGGAAAAGAAAAAGAGTAATAAGAGAAGGGTACAAGGAAGGGGAAGATATTCAAAGGGTGGGAGGGAAGGGTCCTAAAGAGGGTGAGCGTCATGATACAAGTGGGGCACATAATTTTAAAACTGGGAAAGAGGGTTGAGGGGGCAAGAAAAAAAAAAACATAATCTGGGGATATTAGGATGGCAGGAAATACTGAATTAGTAATTTTAACTGTAAATGTGAATGGGATGAACTCTCCCATAAAGAGTAGGTGGATGGCAGACTGGATCAAAAGTCAGAACCCTCCAATATGTTGTTTACAGGAAACACATTTAAAGCAGGGAGATCCATACAGAGTAAAGATAAAAGGTTGGAGCAGAATCTATTATGCTCCAGGTGAGGTCAAAAAAGCAGGGGTAGCCATCCTTATCTCAGATCAAGCAAATGAAAAAATTGATCTAATCAAAAGAGATAAGGAAGGAAACTATATGTTGCTAACGGGTAGCATAGACAACGAAGCAGTATCAATACAAAACATATATGCACCAACTGGTATAGCATCTAACTTCCTAAAGGAGAACTTAAGAGAGTTGCAAGAAGAAATAGACAGTAAAACTGTAATAGTGAAAGATCTCAACCTTGCACTCTCAGAATTAGACAAATCAAACCACAAAACAAAAAGAAATTAAAGAAGTAAATATAATATTAGAAATATTAGGTATGATAGATCTTTGGAGAAAACTGAATGTAGACAGAAAGGAATATACTTTCTTCTTAGTAGTCTATGGAACCTCTTCAAAAATTGACCATATATTAAGACATAAAGACCTCAAAATTAAATGCAGAAAGGCAGAAGTAATAAATGCTTTCTTTTCAGACCACAATGCAATAAAAACTATATTCAACAAAAAGTTAGGGGTAAATAAACCAAAAAGTAATTGGAAACTGAAACAGCAAATTATAGACACAATTAATAATTTCACTCAAGAAAATGACAATGATGAGACATCATACCAAAATTTGTGGGATGCAGCCACAGCAGTAATAAGATGAAATTTTATATCCATAGAGGTTTACTTGAAAAAAATAGAGAAAGAGAAAATCAATGAATTGAAATTGCAACTAAAAAAGCTAAAAAAAAGACCAAATTAAAAACCTCCAATCAAATACTAAATTTGAAATTCTAAAATTAAAAGGAGAAATTAATAATATTGAAAGTAAAAAAAAAAACTATTGAACTAATAAATAAAATTAAGAGTTGGTTTTATGAAAAAAACAATAAAATAGATAAGCTTTTGGTAAATCTGATTGGAAAAAAGAGGGAAGAAAATCAAATTAGTAGTCTTAAAAATGAAAAGGGAGAACTTTTCACCAATGAAGAGGAAATTAGAGAAATAATAAGGAGTTACTTTGCCCAATTTTATGCCAATAAATTTGAAAATCTAAGTGAAATGGATGACAACCTCCAAAAATATAGGCTTCCCAGATTAACAAAGGAGGAAGTAAATTGCTTGAATTGTCCCATTTTAGAAAAAGAAATAGAACAAGTTTTAATCAACTCCCTAAGAAAAAAATCCCAGGACCAGATGGATTTACGTGGGAATTCTTCCAAACATTTAAAGAACAATTGGCCCCAATGCTATATAAATTATTTGATAAAATAGGGAATGAAGGAGTCCTACCAAATCCCTTTTATGACACAGACATGGTACTGATACCTAAACCAGGTAGGCTGTAAACAGAGAAAGAAAATTATAGACCAATCGCGCTAATGAATATTGATGCTAAAATCTTAAATAAGATATTAGCAAAAAGATTACAGACAAACCCAGAGACCCCAGCTTTTGGGATAAGAACTTTGCTGGGAAAATTGGAAAGTAGTATAGCAGAAACTAGGTATTGACCCATACTTAACACCGCACCTCAAGATAAGTTCAAAATGGGTTCATGATCTAGGCATAAAGAATGCGATTATAAATAAATTAGAGGAACACAGGATAGTTTAGCTCTCAGATCTGTGGAAGAGGAAGGAATTTATAACCAAAAAAAAAAAAAAAAACTAGAGAGCATTAGTGATCACAAAATAGAAAATTTTGATTATATCAAAATGAAAAGTTTTTTGTACAAACAAAACTAATGCCAACAAGATTAGAAGGGAAGTAATAAACTGGGAAAATATTTTTACAGTCAAAGCTTCTAACAAAGGCCTCATTTCCAAAATATATAGAGAATTGATTCTAATTTATAAGAAATCAAGCAATTCTCCAATTGATAAATGGTCAAAGGATATGAACAGACAATTCTCAGATGAAGAAATTGAACCTATTTTTAGCCATATGAAAAGATGCTCCAAGTCATTATTAATCAGAGAAATGCAAATTAAGACAACTCTGAGATATCACTACACACCTGTCAGACTGGCTAGAATGACAGGGAAAGATAATGCGGAATATTGGCGGGGATGTAGGAAAACAGGGACACTGATAGATTATTGGGGGAATTGTGAACACATCCAGCCATTCTGGAGAGCAATTTGGAACTATGCTCAAAAAGTTATCAAACTGTGCGTACCCTTTGATCCAGCCGTGTTTCTACTGGGCTTATACCCCAAAGAGATACTAAAGAAGGTAAAGGGACCTGTATGTGCCAAAATGTTTGTGGCAGCCCTGTTTGTAGTGGCTAGAAACTGGAAACTGAACAGATGCCCATCAATTGGAGAATGGTTGAGTAAATTGTGGCATATGAACTTTATGGAATATTATTGTTCTGTAAGAAATGACCAGCAGGATGAATACAGAGAGCACTGGCAAAACTTACATGAACTGATGCTAAGTCAAATGAGCAGAACCAAGAGATCATTATATACCTCAACAATGATACTGTTTGAGGATGTATTATGATGGAAGTGGATCTCTTCGATAAAGAGAGCTAATTCAGTTTCAATTGGTCAAAGATGGACAGAAGCAGCTACACCCAAAGAAAGAACACTGGGAAATGAATATAAACTGCTTGCATTTTTCTTTTCCTTCCCGGTTTGTTTATACCTTCTGAATTCAATTCTCCCTGTGCAACAAGAAAACTGTTCGGTTCTGCACACATATATTGTATCTAGGATATAGTGTAACCTATTCAACATGTAAAGGACTGCTTGCCATCTGGGGGAAGGAGTGGAGGGAAGGAGGAGAAAAATCAGAAGAGAAGTGAATGCAAGGGATAATGCTGTAAAAAATTACCCTGGCATGGGTTCTATCAATAAAAAGTTATTTAAAAAAATTTTTTTTGATCTATTTCCCCTGATCTGTAAAAAAATACTTTGAAGAAGGCTTCCTTTCTCAAAAGAAGAAAGAACTGCGTCAAGTTTATAAAAATCAACATTATTGATAAATGATGAAGTGATATGAATACTTTTCAATGAAGTAATCAAATAACCATATAAAGTGTTCTTTTTTTTTTAATAATTATAACTTTATTGACATTACATATGCCAGGGTATTTTTTACAACATTATCCCTTGTACTCACTTCTGTTCTGATTTTTCTCTTCCCTCCCTCCACCTCCTCCTCTAGATGGCAAGCAGTTTTATACATGTTAAATAAGTTATAGTATATCCTAGATACAATATATGTGTGCAAAACTGAACAGTTTTCTTGTTGTACAGGCATAATTGGATTCAGAAGGTAAAAATAACCTGGGAAGAAAAACAAAACTGCAAACAATTTACACTCATTTCCCTCTGCTCCTTCTCTGGGTGTAGCTTATTATGTCTATCATTGATTAATTGAAACTGAATTAAATCATCTCTTTGTCGAAGATATCCATGTCCATCAGAATACTTCCTCATAGAGTATTGTTGTTGAAGTGTATAATGATCTCCTGGTTCTGCTCATTTCACTCAGCATCAGTTCGTATACATATCTCCAAGCCTCTCTGTATTCATCCTACTAGTCATTTCTTACAGAACAATAATATTCCATAATATTCATATACCACAATTTAGCCAGCCATTCTCCAATTGATGGGCATCCATTCAATTTCCAATTTCTAGCCACTACAAAAAGGGCTGCCACAAACATTTTGGCATATACAGGTCCCTTTCCCTTCTTTAGTATTTCTTTGGGATATAAGCCCAGTAGTAGCACTGCTGGATCAAACTATTATGCACAGTTTGATAACTTTTTGAGCATAATACCAGATTGCTCTCCAGAATGGCTGGATTCATTCACAACTCCATCAACAATGCATCAGTGTCCCAGTTTTCCCGCATCCCCTCCAACATTCATTATTATTTTTTTCTGTCATTTTAGCTAATCTGACAGGTATGTAATGGTATTGCAGAGTTGTCTAAATTTGCATTTCTCTGATCAATAGTGATTTGGAACACTCTTTCATGAGTGGAAATAGTTTCAATTTCATCATCTGAAAATTGTCTGTTCATATCCTTTGATCATTTATCAATTGGAGAATGGTTTGATTTCTTATAAATTTGAGTCAATTCTCTATATATTTATTTATTTGTGTGGGAAGTGTTTTGTAATTTTGCTCATATAGTTCCTGACTTTCCCTTGACAGATAGATTCCCAAATATTTTATGCTATTACATTTATTTTGAATGGAATTTCACTTTGTATCTCTTGTTGGATTTTGTTGGTGATGTATAAAAATGCTAAGGATTTATGTGGATTTATTTTATATCCTGCAACATTGCTAAAGTTGCGAGTTGTTTCTAATAGCTTTTTAGTAGCATCTCAGGGGTTCTCTAAGTATACCATCATATCATCTGCAAAGAGTAATGATTTGGTTTCCTCATTACTAACTCTAATTCCTTTAATCTCTCAACTCTTATTGCTGTATTTCTAATACAATATTGAATAATAATGGTGATAGTGGGCCATCTTGTTTCACTCCTGATTTTGCTGGGAAAGGTTCCAATTTTTCCCCATTATATATGATGATTACTGATGGTTTTTAAATATATGTTCCTGACTATTTTAAGGAAAGGTCCATTTATTCTTGTCTTCTCAAGTGTTTTTATTAGGAATGGATGTTGGATTTATCAAATGCTTTTTCTGCATCTATTGAGATGATCTTATGGTTTTTGTTAATTTGGTTATTGATATAGTCAATTATGTTAATACTTTTTTGTAATGTTGAACCAGCCCTGCATTCCTGGTATAAATCCTACTTATTGGCGTGTGTTATCCTGGGGATGATTTTGTGTAATCTTTTTGCTAATATCTTATTTAAGATTTTAACATCAATATTCATTAGGGAGATTGATCTATAATTTTCTTTCTCTATTTTCAACCTATGTGATTTAGGTATCAGTACCATGTCTGTGTCGTAAAAGGAGTTTAGGACTCCTTAAATCCCTATTTTTTCAAATAGTTTATATTGCATTGGAGTGAATTGTTCTTTAAATGTTTGGTGGAATTCACATGTAAATCCATTTGGTCCTGGGGATTTTTTCTTAGGGAGTTGGTTAATAGCTTGTTCTATTTCTTTTTCTAAAATGGGACTGTTTAGAATATTTACTTCTTCCTCTGTTAATCTGGGAAAGCTATATTTTTGAAGGTATTCTTCCATTTCATTTAAGTTGTCAAATTTATTGGCATAAAGTTGGGCAAAGTAACTCCTAATTATTGCTCTAATTTCCTTTTCATTAGTGGTGAGTTCTCCCTTTTCATTTTTAAAACTAAGAATTTGATTTTCCTTTTTCCTTTTTTTAATCACATTACTAAGGGTTTGTCTATTTTGTTGGGTTTTTCAAAGAACCAACTCTTAGTTTTATTAATTAGTTCAATAGTTTTTTTTTTGTTTGTTTGTTTGTTTTTTTACTTTCAGTTTTATTGATCTCTCCTTTTATTTTTTTAGAATTTTAAGTTTAGTGTTGGGGTTTTTTGATTTGTTACTTTTCTAGCATTTTTAGTTGCAAGCCCAATTCATTGACCTTTTCTTTCTCTATTTTATGCAAGTAGGCCTCTAGGGATATGAAATTTCCCCTTATTTTCCTTATTATTGGCTGCATCCCACACATTTTGATATGACATCTCATTATTTTCATTTTCTTGGATGGAGTTATTAATTATGTCCATGTTTTGCTGTTTCACCCAATCATTCTTTAGTATGAAATTATTTTGTTTCCATTATTTTTGGTCTATTTTCCCCTGGCTTTTTATTGAATGTAATTTTCATTGCATTTTGGTCTGAAAAGGATGCATTTACTATTTCTGCCTTACTACATTTGAGGTTGAGGTTTTTATGTCCTAATATATGCTCAATTTTTGTATAGGTTCCATGAACTGCTGAGAAAAAGTATACTTCTTTCTGTCTCCATTTAATTTTCTCCAAGGATATATCATATCCATCTTTTCTAGTATTCTATTTACCTCTTTGACTTCTTTCTTATTTATTTTTGGGTTTGATTTATCTAATTCTGAAAGTTCAAGTTTGAGATCTCCCACTATTGTAGTTTTGCTGTCAATGTCTTCTTGCAGTTCTCTTAATTTCTCTTTTAAGAATTTAGATGCTACATTACTTGGTGCATATATGTTTAATATTGATATTGCTTTATTATCTATGCTACCCTTTAGCAAGATATAGTGCCCTTCTTTATCTTTTAATTAGATCAATTTTTGCTTTTTCTTGATCTGAGATGAGGATGGCTACTCCTGCTATTTTTGACTTCACCTGAAGCATAGTAGATTCTGCTCCAATCTTTTACCTTTACTCTGTATGTATCGCCCTGCTTTAGATGTATTTCCTCTTTTCCTCACAATTTCTGTATTCTCTTCCACTTAGCTTACTCCTTTCTGTTGGAATCCTTACTAACTGCTAAGTAATTAGAGTTGATCTAATCTTACAAGAAGTTGTTTTGGCCAGAACCTGAAACAAGGTACTAAGTAGAACTAATCAAGACAAGGCTTGTGTTCCCACCTTTACTCATTGGACTCCACAAGTATGCTAGCTTCACAAAGTACACTTTCTAACTTCAAGAGAGTTCACACCTCCCTTAAAGTCATTGGGCCAGAGAGCACTATGGGAGAAAACCCATAATCCCATTCTCTCAGAAGAGGCAGATAAAAAGCCAGCGATGAAGGATCTATGGCAGAATACACATATTTTCCTCTTGGCTGGCTGATCGCGCTAGACTAGAGAGAAACGACTCTGCTGCAGAGAACACTTTTGGGATTTCAGTGGAGCTACGCCAGAAGCCCTCTCTCCGCGGCAAGTTGGTGCTGGGCTCCCCAGAAGGAGATAAGAGAGATCTTCCATCTCTGTTGGAGGCAGAAGAAGGCAGAGGCAGAGGCTGAAGGACAGAACCTTTGGATTTGGAGACATCCGAAGGGCTCTAAGCCTCTAAATCGGCTGTCCTCTGAGAACAAACTCCAACATTTTGAACTCTTAACATTTGGCGCCCAAGCGTGGGAACCAAGGACCCTACTTTCACTGAAGAAGTCTCCAGTGACCAGGAACTGAGTGAGTACAACCTTTTTTGGCTGAAATGGGACAGATCCTAGGTAAAGATTCTCCATCCCCCACCCCAACCCCAGACCCACCCAAGAGTGGTGCTATAGAAAGCCTGCTTAAGCTGATAGAAGATCAAGGGCTACTTGTAACTTGGGGACAGACAGCTAGACTTCTGGCTACATTAAAACGCACCTCCCCTTGGTTCTTAGAGGAAAAGCAAATCTCTCTAAAAAACTGGGCATTGGTTGGTCAACAGATGTCTGCATATAACAATGAAAACGGTCCTCGTTCAGTTTCCATTGCAGTGTTCTATTTATACAATACAATACAGATGGCCTTAAAATACCAGGATATCCAAAGGGGGAAGCCTGAGATAAAGGAGGAAGACAAAGAACAGATTAATGGCCATATCCCCACAGGGCAGGGAGACTTAAGTAAGGCTCAAGGGTGGGGTGAATCTGAGGCAGCCTCAGCCCCACCTGAGGAGCAGGTAATTGACTCTCCTTCATCAACTACACCCTCCGGGATGGAGGGAGGAGGGTAGTGGGGGGGCAGTGACAGCACCAGCACCTCCCCCCCAGCATCTAGCACCTTCCCCCCAGCATCCAGCACCTCCTCCCCAGCATCCAGCACCTCCCCCCCCGGCATCCAGTACCTCCCCCCCAGCATCTAGCTGCTCCTTTGAGTAGATTGCAAAAGGGACTAATTAAGGCCAGAGAAGAAGGGAAAAATGTATTAGAATTTCAACACCACATTTTTCCTGTAATTCAACAGTTTAATTCTTCAGGTCAAGAAAGTAGAAGATACTCACCTTTTGATATAGAAATCCTCAAAGACCTGAAAAAAGCTTGCACTCTTTATGGGGCTACATCAGCTTATGTTAAGATGCTATTGCAAAATTTGTCTTTTGAAATCTTGACCCCTAATGACTGGAAATCGATAGCAAAAATATGCCTAGAACCTGGACAGAACTACTTGTGGCTTTCTGAATATAGTGAGCTCTGTAGGATACAAGCCCAACAAAATATTCAAAGTGGAGTTCATACTGCAATCACCTGTGACCTACTAACAGGTACAGGTCCTTATGCAGATGTCGCAGCACAAATTGGTTATTCTGTAGCAGCATATCAGCAAATTGCTGATAATGCTATCAAAGCGTGGGCTTCTCTTCACAATAAAGACGACAAAGGGGGGGCCTTCACAAAAATAACACAAGGGCCAAATGAACCCTTCGCTGACTTTGTGGGACGCTTGCAGACAGCTATCATAAGAACAAGGACATTTACAACCTTCTCTAAGTCCTTGGAATTCACCAGTGTTCGTTGTAAAAAAGAAATCAGGAAAATGGAGGATGCTCACTGATTTAAGAAAAGTGAACGAACAGATGGAAACTATGGGAACTCTTCAGCCTGGACTTCCATCTCCTACTCAGCTTCCTAGAGAATGGCCTCTTTGGGTTATAGACATCAAGGATTGTTTCTATTCCATTCCTCTGGATAAGAAGGATATGAAGAGATTTGCCTTTTCGGTGCCCAGTGTCAATTTAGCTGAGCCTTATAAAAGATATGAATGGACGGTTTTGCCACAGGGTATGAAGAACAGCCCCACTATGTGTCAAATGTATGTTGCTGCTGCTCTTGCTCCAATAAGAAAAGCATTTCCAAAAGTTATGCTATTACATTATATGGATGATATATTGGGTTGTGCACCTGAGGAACAAATTCTCCAAGCATGTCTACAAAAAACCATAGAAACACTAAGATACTACAAACTTCATATCGCTACAGAAAAAATTCAAAGGCATGCTCCTTTTCAATATTTAGGATATGAAATATATCCTAAGGCACTTACACTACAAAAACTGTCTTTAAGAACAGAGAGGTTGAACACCTTAAATGATTTCCAAAAATTAATAGGAGATATCCAATGGATGCGTCCAGTATTAGGTTTAACTACCAATCAATTGCAACCCCTATATGACATTTTAAGGGGAGACACTGCTTTAAATTCACCACGCCGGCTTACAAAAGAAGCTCAAGAGACCTTGAGAGAAGTTGAACTGGCTTTATCCAATGTAGTTGAGAGAGTAACTCAAAAACCCTTGAAATATCAGTTTTTGCTACGAAAGAAGCACCCACAGCAGTCCTTCATCAAGGAGACAGTGTGATAGAGTGGGTGAACCTCCCAGCACAACCAGAACAAAGCCTTACGCCTTACCCAGTGCTTGTGGCTAGAATTCTATTAAAGGCCATTAAGCGAGCAGTACAATTATCTGGAACAAGACCTGACAAGATATATACCTTCTATACAAATGCACAAATTAATGTATGCTGTGAAACCTTCCCAGAGTGGCAGATTTTATTGGCCATGGCTCCAAATTTTGCACATGGATCTCCATTAAAGATAACCAGACTACTGCATAATTGGCAATGGATTTTTGAGGAGAAGGTTTCTAAGGTTCCTCTTGAAGGACCAACCATTTTTACAGACGCAGCCAAACAAAATATTTGTGCTGTATACTCTCATGATCTAACTGTAAAAAGAGTAGTCAGAACTCCTTTTCAGTCCACTCAGCAGAACGAATTATATGCGATCATGCTAGCTCTCACTTATTACCCAGGCGACATAAATATAATATCTGATTCAGCCTATTCAGTAGGTGTGGTACAAAGAATTGCCACAGCCCAAATAAAATTTGCAGCTTCTAATATATATCAGCTCTTTAAGGAACTTCAAGAGCAAGTGAGAAAGCATCCAGGAAAGATTTATATCCTGCATGTCCATTCACATAGTGGACTTCCAGGTCCTATTTTTGATGGAAATTCAAAGGCAGATAGCCTTTTAACTATGTTGGCCAGTACGCCTTTATTTCAGGAGGCCCAGGAATCCCATTCTAAATACCATCAGGCTGCTCGAGCTTTGCGTTTACAGTTTGGGATTACAAAAGAAGAAGCTAGGAGCATAGTGAAAAGCTGTACAGCTTGCCTTCCCTTCCACGCTCCTACACTGCCTCCAGGAAGAACCCTCGTGGTTTGAGACCCAATGAAATCTGGCAAATGGATGTGACTCATTATAAATCTTTTGGTCGTCTGTCTTTTATCCACGTTGTGGTAGACACCTTTTCAGGATTCACTTTTGCCATACCAGCAGCAAAAGAGACAGCCCGAGTGGTCACTGAATTCCTCATTCAAGCATTCGCAATTATGGGTGTGCCACAAGAAATAAAAACAGATAATGGACCGGCATATACCTCCAAACATTTTGAACACTTTTGTGCACAGTATAAGATTTTATACACCACTGGCATACCCTTCAATCCTCAAGGTCAAGCAATAGTAGAAAGAAGAAACAGAGACATTAAGACACTCCTCCAAAAACAAAAGAAAGGAGGAGCCACGGGTAACCCTAGAGAACTTCTAAATTTAGTTCTCTATACCATTAATTTTTTAATCTTTGATAAAGATGCACTGGCTCCAGCAGACAGGTTTTATAACCCACCAGAAGAGCAGTGTCCAGTGCGAGCAGCTCCACTATCTTTAGATAATCGCCAGGTGATGTGGAGAGACCCAGAAAGTGGTGAATGGAAGGGACCAGATAGACTAACTGCTTGGGGGAGAGGATTTGCTTGCATCTCTACAGGTGGAGAAGGAATCAGATGGGTGCCTACGAGCCGCATTCGCCTTGTCCATCGCAGAAAGATGGAGCAGACCCTTGAAACAAAGGAGAAGACCCAAGAAATATCGGGTGGTTCTGTTGCTGATTGTGCTCATAAGAATTATTAGATTCCTGGCACATGAACTAATGGACAATGGAATCCTATTGGACTGTTTCTAGGACTTATGGACATGTGTAAATTTTCAGATTGATTCTTGTTATTTGTTACATTACTACTAGCCTGTGTTATATTGCTATGTGCTCATGTAAATTATGTATAATGCCTCCCATATTGATGGATTTATGTATACCATGTATATCTGTTACAAAGTTCTGGCCCATATTGATGGATTTATGTGTACCCCCTCAGAAACCCCCTATGTTTTAAAACAAAAGAAAGGGGGAGATGTTGGAATCCTTACTAACTGCTAAGTAATTAGAGTTGATCTAATCTTACAAGAAGTTGTTTTGGCCAGAACCTGAAACAAGGTACTAAGTAGAACTAATCAAGACAAGGCTTGTGTTCCCACCTTTACTCATTGGACTCCACAAGTATGCTAGCTTCACAAAGTACACTTTCTAACTTCAAGAGAGTTCACACCTCCCTTAAAGTCATTGGGCCAGAGAGCACTATGGGAGAAAACCCATAATCCCATTCTCTCAGAAGAGGCAGATAAAAAGCCAGCGATGAAGGATCTATGGCAGAATACACATATTTTCCTCTTGGCTGGCTGATCGCGCTAGACTAGAGAGAAACGACTCTGCTGCAGAGAACACTTTTGGGATTTCAGTGGAGCTACGCCAGAAGCCCTCTCTCCGCGGCAAGTTGGTGCTGGGCTCCCCAGAAGGAGATAAGAGAGATCTTCCATCTCTGTTGGAGGCTGAAGAAGGCAGAGGCAGAGGCTGAAGGACAGAACCTTTGGATTTGGAGACATCCGAAGGGCTCTAAGCCTCTAAATCGGCTGTCCTCTGAGAACAAACTCCAACATTTTGAACTCTTAACACCTTTCCTTTTCACTTTTCCCCTCCCACTTTTCAAGGAGGTGGAAGAAGTTTCACCATAAATCAAATATGTCTAATGTTTTTCTCTTTAAGCCAATTCTGATGAGAGTATGATACACACTATGTCCATCTCCCTCCATTCTTTCTCTCACATATGATAGGTTTCCTTTGCCTCTTCGTGGGATGTAGTATCCCCACTTTACCCTTTTTTGTGGTACAATTTCCTTTCCACCTCTAGAACAAATTATACATGTGTTCTTTATATATCTTTATAGCAGAAATATAGTTCCCAAGATTTCCTTTCATCTTTTTAGGTATCTCTTGAATTCTATATTTGGAGATCAAATTTAACTTTGTCCTCTCTGCCATCTTGGCTGGAAATGCCCCATTTAAGGTGTTCTTAATTGCTCTGAATTGAAGAAATTCACATTAAAACAATTGTGAGGTACTAACTCATGTCCATTAGATTGGCTAATCAGACAGAAAAGGAGTATGACAAATGTTGGAGGGGTTGTGGGAAACAATGAGACATCAATGCATGTATTATTGGCAAAATTGTAAATGGATTTAAATATTCTTTAGAGCAACTTGAAAGTATGGCTAAAAAAAGGGCTGTAAAATAAAGTATATCCTTTGATCTATCAATACCACTACTAGGTCTGTATTCCAAAAGAGGGAAAAAGCAAAAGTTTAACTATATGTACAGAAATATTTATAACAGCTATTTTCTGGTGGCAGGGAATTGGAAATTGGGAGAATAGTTATCATTTTGAAATGCCTGAACAAATTGTGCATATAATTAATATAGAATATTATTGTGCTATCAGGAATGGGGAGCAGGATATTCTCAGAAAAACACAGAAAGTTATCCATGAGCTCATGCAAAGTGAAATGTACTGTGTAAAAAATAATAACAATATTGTAAGATGATAAGCTATAAATTATTTAGTTGTTTTCAACAATATATTGACACAAGACAATTCTGAAGGAACTATCATGCTGATTTAAAAATGCTTTTTAAACTTTATTTTTGTTGAGTTTTTTTTTTCTTTTATATCATGATTAATATGGAAATATATTTTGCATGACTACACATGTGTACCACATATCAAATTCCTTGTATTCATCCATGAGGAAAGTAGGGAAGGAGGAAGGGAGGGAATTTGGAACTAGAAATTTTAGATCAATGTTAAAAATTGTTTTTGCATATAATTCTGGAGAAATAATATAATAAATTTTAAAAATTGATACTAATCATTGAACAGACAAATTTGGTACCTGAAACTTAAAACATTTTGGCCACATAATGGTAAGCTACAACTCTTTCAAAAATATTCTGATATTGATAAAGAAGGATGTAAATAGGAAAAGGAAGTGACACAGGATGAAATGAATAGACAGTATAATAGAGGAAATGAACATTAGCTTGGACAGATTTCAAAAGTTAGTGCGGAACAGATGTTGGCTATCTAAGGTACATGAGGTCCTGAAAAATCAGATATGATTGAATGAGAGAACAGCAACATGACTCAGGTATTGTTTGTTAAACCCTCAGGATACAAGGCTAGATTGTTAAAAAGAGAACACTTTGTTATCATTTAAAGATTGATACAAATTATTAATTTTTAAAATTGTTGATCTAAATATTATAAGAAAGTTAAAGTCAAATTAAAAAAATATATTGCTCAGGTGATTGCCATGTAAAACATTTTCCTGCTGTTAATTTTTGCATTGCTTTCTGTGCTTAGTCATAGAATTTCTAGAGCACATTATATTTTTCTTGGTGCTTCTTTTCCATGTAATTTTCTGCTCATAATATAATTTTTATAATTCAATTTTTTTTAAAAGGCAACTTTTGAGAAAAAGGTGTGATATTTTATTTTTTAAATAATCAGATGGCTCTTTATATCATGAGCACTGTCATTTTTAAGAAAAAAATATCCTAAGGCAGCTAGGTGGCACAGTGGATAGAGCACCAGCCATGAAGTCAGGAGGACCTGAGTTCAAATCTGGCTTGAGACACTTAACGTCTCCTACCGTGTTTCCCTGATAATAAGGCCTATCCCCAAAATAAGCACTCCCCTTACTGTGTAAGATTCCTCTAAAATAAGCCCTCCCCCGAAAATAAGCCCTATTGAGATTGCTACTGTAGTGAAGGTGATCCCCTGCACTACACTCTACATTATGGTACCCTCTGTATGCACCATCCCTCCCCCTCCCCCGGGTGAAACGCACGCTGTGCTACGAGCTGCATCCAATCAGAGCTGCAACTGTGAGTGCGTCATCCTGTTCTTCCCCAGTGATTTGCTTGCTGGAGCCATTGAGAGCAGTGCCGTGGAGGAGAACTAAGGCAGGACAACATAAAAACCCGGTATGTAAGCAGGAGTGAGGGGGCATGATGGAGGATAAAAGAAGAACTCAGGGGGTATGATGGAGGATAAAAGAAGAACTCAGCCAGCACTCACTGCGCTAAAGAAATGAAGAACTTCCTTGCAGAGAGAAGAATAGATCAAGTAATGATTCCTGCAGGAATGACTGCCTGTCTCCAGACCCTTGATATTGCAATAAACAAGCCATTCAAGGACCATTTGCGCATGGAAGTCAATGACTACATTGAAAATAGAATGGAAAGAAATCAGCGTGGAAACTTTGTGAAGCCCTGTCTGCAAGAAGTCGTGACTTGGGTGAAGAAGTCATGGGATAAAATTACTGACAACTGTGTCACCAAGGCACTACAAGCAGGTTACCTGGACAAGACATGTTCATTTAAAGAGAGCTATATTGCTGGACATGACAGATTGGGTCCACTTCTTCTCAAGGAAATAGAGGTGCAAGACATCCAGGACGGAATTCAGGGTATGGACACTTATGGTGATGTTGTTGAAGAAGATGACATGATCATTATTGATAAAGGTACTTTTTTTTGTTCACATTTATCTGTTTATTAAAATAGCTGTCAATGTTCATTAAAATAAGCCCTGCCCTGAAAATAAGCCCTCTGGTGTTTTTCTGTCCAAAAAATAATAAGACAGTGTCTTATTATTGGGGAAACAGGGTAGTAGTATAACCCTGAGCAAGTCACTAAGTCACTTAACTCCAGTTGCCTTGGAGGAGGAGAGGAGGAGGAGAGGAGGAGGAGGAGGAGGAGAGAGGAGGAGGAGGAGGAGAGGAGGAGGAGGAGGAGGAGGAGGAGGAGGAGAAGAAGGAGGAGAAGAAGGAGAAGAAGAAGAAGAAGAAGAAGAAGAAGAAGAAGAAGAAGAAGAATATCCCTTGCCACAGATCAGTGGATATAATTTTTTGTAGTTTGGCATGACAACAACCCTCCTCACTGAGGAGATAGCAAAGGAAAATGTTTTTCTGTTTATGGGTCTATTGGGCACATTGTAGTAGAAGTGGAAATTGAGCTGATTTCCTCAACATCCACTGATAACATAATCATATTTTTAATAATAATAAAAACTGTAAATATATAAAACTGTAATTTGTGACTAGGAGAAGACTTAACTATTCTCACAATTTCTTTTTCTCATTGTTTTTTAGTCAATGAATCTAATCTGATTTTCTAACTTTAGTAGAAAGATAATCTTATTTTCTTTTCTAAAATCCAAATTAAAACAATAATGACAACCAATAACATATAAGAGATTTAATATAAATTATTCAAAAGTATTTCCAATCAAAAAATAAAGCTTTTGTCTATATAATTGAAGGAGCTATCTGTTCATACATAAAGAATGGTATCTCATTTTTCATAAATGTATGGTTGCAAGGGAAATTTCAAAACATCTTTAGGAGCATTTCAATCTAAACACCATTTTTGGGGTTAAGTTTTCATGATTGATCAAATTGACTTAACCTTACTTTCCCATAGATACTGCGCAACATTAGAAAAATATGAAGGAAGTTTGTAAAAATTTACACATCTAGATGGAAAGCTGTATTATTGAATTTTCCTCTGCATGTTAAATGATTGCCTCAACTTGAGACTACCTATGAAGGAAAAGAAGATAAGGGGATAGGATGGAATGAAATATTTGCACTATAAGTCCAAATAAAAATACTATGAAGCAAGGTTCTTTAATAAAGACTTCATTTCTCAAACATATAAAGAATTGAATCTAATTTATGAAAAATAAGGGCCATTTACCAAATGATAAGTGATCAAGAGGTATGAATAGTTTTTAAATGAAGTAATCAAAGCTATCTAAAGCTATTTGAGAAGATGTTCTAAATTGCTATTGATTAGAGAAATGTAAATTGAAACAATTTTTAGGTATTACCTCATACCTGTTAGATTAGCTAATAGGAAAGGAAAAGCATATGGCAAATATTTATAGGAGGTAAGGGAAAAATGAGACTTTAATGAAAACAGAATATTTCTGAGATTCAGTTTCTTCCTTTGTGAAAGGAGAGAAACATCTATAGGATGTGGCTCTGAATGGTGTGCCAAGCCCTAATTATATGTAAAGACCTTTTTGAAACTGAATGACATATAATACAAAATTATTCATTTCTTCCTTTTAATATAGAGCTGCCATTTGATAAAATGAATAAATTAGCTTATAGTTCATGCATCCTTACAGGTAGAAAGTACTTCAGAGGTCATCTAATCCAATCCATGCCTGTACTGGAATAACCTATCCATCATACTTGACAAGTGAATATCCAATTTTTGGTTGAACACTTCTGTTGAGAAAAAACCCAGTATCTTACAAAATAACACTTTCTTATTTTGTATAACATTAACTGTTAGGAAATTTCCCCCTTAAATGAAGCTGATTTTTTTATGTATAGAAATAGAGCTTATTCTTTAAAAGATTATAAGTAACTAATTAATTTTCAAAAAGTATTTTTTTCAACTTAAAAAGAATGCTCTACTTATTTATTCCTCAAATGTTCTTCAAAATACCCAGCAATTATCCCAGTCACTATTCTAAATATATAGCTACAAAAATATTGTTTTTTCTTTCTTGGAAACATTGAAATGAATTTTGTAAAAAAATTATTACAGATGGGAGACAAGTATTAAAGCATTTAGATATGTTTAAATTGGGAGAAGAGAGAAATGAAAAGAAAAAAGAGTATTAGACAGATTCCATTCTTCTATATATTTAAAGGGCTGTCATGTGAAAAACAAATTAGATTTATTCTGATTGAATTTTAGGTGAGAACTAGGACCTATGGGTAAAAGTTAAATAGAGGCAGTTTGGGAGTCAGCATGAAGAATAACTTTTTGAACTACTGAGTCTATGTAATAATAGAATATATTGTTCTGGAAGTCCATGGAGGAGATTATCTCTCTATCTCTGCTTGGTGGAGTAAAGTGGATACATATTTTAAACAAAAGACAGATTAAAAATCCTGTAGGATTCCTTGCAAGATTGAAATTATATAACATACCATTGAAAAATATTCACCATAAGATTATATCTGGATAAGCAAGTTTAACTTTTTTAATGTATAACCAACATATTTTAATAATAGCTAATAATAACGATTAAAATTTACGCCCCATCCATCATGCTAAATGCTTTATACATCATGTCATTAGATCCTTCAGCTAGCCTGGTACATAGGTGCTGTTATTATTCCCATTAAAAATTAAGGTAACTCAGGTAAACAAGCCAAGAACTTATTCAGGGTTATACAAATAGTGTCTGAAGCCAGATTTGAACTCAGATCTTCCTGAATTCAGACCTAGTGCTCTATCCAGTATCTAGCTGACCTCTCTACACAATCACCCTTTGTTTTAATTTTTACAAATATTATTTTCATTTTTAATAAAAATTGAGTTAATGAACGAGTAATTTTTTTCAAATTTTTCTTAGATATTGGGAATATATATACACAAAAGGGAAGGAAGGATCAGACATTCTCTATAGAGAATACAATACAAGGGAGAAAGTGTTAGTTCTGACAACAACCATTACAAGTATAATTATGGCACAAAAAATTGTGACATAACTTCCAATAGCAATGGTGACAATGATTTAATTACTGTTGCCAGAACAAGGTCAGGAAATAGAGAGTGTTTTTGTTAATCCTTTGTTTCCAAAGACCGATAACATGAGGACAGTGATGTCTTGACTTGCAAACAAAATGGATTTAAATGAAGCATAGCTGTGCAAAGTCTGGTATGACTTACTCACTCCTCTTGAGTCTGGGCAGAGTAGATATCAAGCTGATCTCATTCAGTAGGGGCTGGTTTTCTAATGGAAGGATTGACAGGATATGAAACATACTCTGAAAGTAAATTAGGTGAAGTTTTACTTGCTCAAGACAAGAAGAAAACTGAGGTTTATGAATTTCAGCTGATATATATATATATATATATATATATATATATATATATATATATTTACAGAAATAATTAATGAAAGTGTTACACCATCAAGCCACATCTGTTAATTCCCAGGACTTAGTTGTGTCTGCTATACCATTCAGCAGTGGAGTGAACCTCCTTGATTTTGGTCTTGTATAACTTATGGACTGAAGACTACAATTTAGGACATTAAGATGTAGGTAAACAAGAAATGATTTCAGACAGGGTCTAAATCTTCAGAGCTACTGGACTTATGAAACATCCTCCCTGCTTTCATAAACCCATAAAAAGTAGAAATAAGCTGAGAATTATTCTTCATTTCTTCTCATTTTCCTTTCTGTCTCAGGAAAAATAATGATACATACAGTGAAGTTCAGGAGAAAACACTGTAATGTGAGAGCAAATTTTTATTTGTTAATTTTGACTTTGAGTAAGACATATCAGATTTTGCACAGCTATGACTCATTTAAATCCATTTCATTTGCAAGTCAAGACACTACTGTCCTGGTGTTATTGGTCTTTGAAAACAAAGGATTAACAATAACACTATTTCTTGACCTTGTTCTGACAACAATGTTTGAAATTTTGAGGGAGGATCTACTTTTTTTTTAATCATTTATATTCACTAATCTAATCAATTTTATCTAAGCAATTAGTAATTTATATGCATACACATACACACACACACACACAAACACAAGGGATCTTGACTTTTTCTTTTTAATTTTTGAAAATACATAGGGATTTTTTTCTACCTCTCTTTTCTTCCATTGCTTAGCAAACATTAAAATAGCTGAGCTCCTTTCCTTCCAATTATGAATAAGGATATAGAGGAGGTCCATTACCTAACAATATTCAGTAAAGTTGAAAAGACTGAAAGATCCCCAGGAGCAAACCTTTTAATTATGAAGTTGATGTTTCTAAATTTCTAGAAAACTTTTCCACCTTTTCTCTTTCACATTTTGTTTCCTGGCTTGACATCGACTGAAATAGCAATACAATAGAACTCATTTAGAAACACATACCTAACTGCTAGAAAGTCACTAGTAATTATTCCAACTCCTGCATATGTTTCCTGCCAACATTTGATGCCTTCTCACAAGAGGTTCACAAGTTACTCCACTTGGTTTAAAAAAGATGTGGGGAGAAGGGGATAGAGAGAATCTTTGTTAAGTTCATCTTAGGTCTGTAACTAAGCATAGAGCTTCATTAGCAAGAAATCTGAAAGCTTTAACTGCCGTTATTCAAATAAAAACATCCCCCTTTCTCTTCTCTTAGAGATAGGGACATCTGATAGCATCTTTACTCACCTTATTTTATGTTACAAGATCATTTTCCCAATGTAAAATGGAAACCTGAGACTTCCAGTGATTCATCAGTAGTTTGTCTAGAATTGTGATTCCATGTGTATAAAACTCTTTCAATATAGAAACTCATTCTAACATTGTATATTATTCATTATTTTGTTCTTCAATTTATACTCTTAGAAATTTGCCAAGTAGGCTAAGTAACTTGTTGAAAGTCACAATCAAAAATTTCAAGGGAATTAAAGAAAAAATGCCAATGAAGGTAGCCTAGCTGTGCCAGACCTAAAACTATATTAAAAAAGCAGTGGTCACCAAAAAGATTCAGTATTGTCTAAGAAATACAATAGTCGATCAGTGGAATAGGCTAGGTTCACAAGAAAAATAATCAATACCTAGACAAACCAGTGTTTGACAAACCTAAACACTCCAGTTTTTGGGAAAAGAACTCAATATTTGACAAAAACTGCTGAGAAAATTGGAAACGACTATGGCAGAAATTAAGCATTAACCCACACCTAACAAACACCATATACCAAGATAAGGTCGAAATGGGTATATGATTTAGACATTAAAAAGTGATATTATAAGCAAATTAGAAGAACATAGGATAGTTTACCTCTCAGATCTGTGGAGAAGGAAGTTGTGATCAAAGAAGAACTAGAAATCATTACTGAACATCAAAAAGATAATTTTGATTATATTAACTTAAAAATGTTTGCACGAGCAAGATTAGAAGGAACACAATCAATTGGGAAGACATTTTTACACTTAAGGTTTCTAATTAAAGCCTCATTTCTAAAACATACAGAGAATTAACCAAAAAATATGGAGAATTGATTAAAATTTATAATTTATAAGAATTTAAGCCATTCTCCATTTGATAAGTGGTCAAATGATATGAATAGACAATTTTCAGATGAAGACCTTAAAACTATTTCTAGTCATATGGTACTCTAAATCACTATTGAGCAGAGAAATGCAAATTAAGACAACTTTGAGATACTACTACATATCTCTCAGGTTAAGATGACAGGAAAAGATAATGACATATATTGGAGGGGATATGGGAAAACTAATATACAAATATATTGTTGGTGGGATGTGAGTGGATCCAACCATTCTGGAGAGCAATTTGAAACTATGCCTGAAGGACTATCAAAATGTGCATATCCTTTGATCCAGCAGTGCTTTTGTTGTGCCTATATCCCAAAGATACCTTTAATGAACAAAAGAGACCCACATATGCAAAAATGTTTGTGGCAGCCCTTTTCACAGTAGCAAGAAACTGGAAAGTTAGTGGATGCCCATCAGTTGGAGAATGTCTGAATAAACTATGGTATGTGAATGTTATGGAATATTATTATTCTATTAGAAATGATCAGAAGGATGATTTTAGAAAGGCATGGAGATACATGAACTGATGCTAAGTGAAATGATAAGAAACAGGAAATCAGTGTATATGGAAACAGAATTATATGACAATCAATTCTGATGGATGTGACTCCAGCAATGAGATGATTAATGCCAGTTCCAATGATTTTGTGATGAAGATCATCTACAGCCAAAGAGAGGACTATGGGAACTGAATGTGTTTAACAATATAACATTCTCACTCTTTTTGTTCTTGTTCACTTGCTTTTTGTTTTCTTACTCATTTTCTTTCCTTTTTGATCTGATTTTTCTAATGCAGCAAGATAATTGTATAAACGTTTACATATTTTGGATTTAACATATATTTTAACATGTGTAACATATATTGGATTGCTTGCCATTGAGGAGAGGATGTTGGTGAGAGGAGGGGGAAATTTGCAACACAAGGCTATGCAAAGGTCAGTGTTGAAAAATTACCTGTCCATGTGTTTTGAAAATAAAAAGCTTTAATTTAAAAAAAAAAGTCATAGTTAGTATATATCAAAGACGAGAATTAAACCAAGGCATTTCGTCCTCATAAGACTGCCATGTCCATTATGCCACATACTAACATTCATAATTATTAGTGTATGTCAGCTATACCCCATACATGCCTCACTTTCTAAAGAGTGAACAATGGGCATAATTTATTTTTTTCTTAATGATTAAGGGTCATTTTTATTAACATTTTATCTTTCTATAATGTAATACATAGTTTTATGTTTGCTTTTCAATTTTTCTATCAATTTTTCAAAGATCACTTCTCATTTTAAAAACTGCAAAAGCAGTTCCACTTTAATTGTAATGTTCTTCTGTAAAATATAATGTTCTTTGGGAGCAGATTTCTTGGGGGGGCTTCTGGAGGCAGCCTTCCTTTCAGTTCAGTGTAATAATCACCTCAAATGCAGCCAGGAGTTAAGGTCCAGATCCTTTATTTTTTCTTTCCAAGTATTGTCTCCTTCCGTGGGCCTGGTTAGCTTTCTTAGAGGCTTATCTCCTTCCTTGGTTCTAAGAGCTCTTGCCTCTAGTCCTTTGTTTCTGCCAGCTTCAGCCTCTCTTCCTCCAAATGTTTCTAGCCAGCCCAAAGGTGGAAGTTGGAATGAATCTGACTGACTTCACCTCCGAGAGTAGGGTTGTGGGCTTCTGTCTTGTGACTCTCCTGGACTCAAACCTGGTTGAAGCTCCTAGCTTATATATGCTCTCTTAAAGGTGTGAAAGGTGTGAACTCTAATAAGCACTAAGTTCATTAGTGAACTAGAGAACTGTTAAGTACCATGCTAAATTAGATAATTATTGTCTATCAATTCCAGTGACTTGGTACCTTGTAATAATTCTAACATTTAATTTTGCTATTTAGAAACTACTTTGGATTAAGAAATCAAAACAGAAGACATGATGTTATATCATTTTTCACTTAATCTTTAAACATAATTATTAATTTTAATGCCTTATACATAGTAGGAAATTAACAAACATTGGTGAATTTTATTTTATAGAATGGAAATGACAGGCATTCTGGGATAGAGTGACCATTTGATTTTCAAATTTATGAAAGCCAAAGGAAGGAAATGAATATAATTAGAAATATAAACTATCCTTTGTCAAGGTAGCTTTCAAAAAGAACAATGTAAAAATAGACTGAAACTTTAAAAGGTCTGAAACTTTAAAAGCAGAATTTCTTCAAAAATGTTTATAATAATGACTAAACCTTTGAATCACATTGAGTTACAACACTGAAATTTGGAGGGAATTTGGCAAAGGGAGCATCCCAACCTTTCCAATGCAGAATGCTCCCTCAGATCCCATCATCCTCTAAGCATCTCCTCTGTGGAAAATATCAAAGTGGATAGCACAAAAAATGTCTTCATGAAAAAATTAAGATATTCAGCCCCAAATGAACACCGGCACTTCTTCTGTATTTTCATTAGCTTCTGGGTTTTCTTCTTAGTTGATAGCTATAACAAAAATTAGAAGTTTCAGCTGAACCCATCTTAATGGTAGGACAAAAGAGGTCTCTCTTTGCCTCTGCATTTATTTTTCCTTCATCTCCCCAGGTTGACATTAAATTCCAAAGTAACTTTATGTGAAAATTCTGTATTTCCCAGAATTCACAAAGCCAAGAGCAATATCCAATAATTGATGTAAGTTTTTTATTCAGAGATTCTATTATAGCCTTCTTAATAAGGCTAAATAATTTCTTATTAATTGTCCAAATAAAAGATTGGAAAATAAGAGAAATAATGTAAAATAGAAAAGTAATGGAGTTTGGAGGGGATAGATGTTTTCTACTGTTAATATAGTTAATTACTCATGAGACAGGTAAATTAGTTCAGCTGGTGAAGCCACAAGATTCTTTGAGGGAAAAAAAAAAAAAAAAAAAAAAAACAGGAGGCAGAAGGTGTTATACAAGTCACTTTGATGACTCTCTTCCCTCAGAAACAACCAGGGCTCATGAGTTCACCAAAACACCAGAAATCATTCTGGAAAGGAGGTCCACTTTCCTTATTAGCAACATTGTAAACAAAATGTCATCAACAGGAAAATAAGTAAAGAATACTAGAGAAGGTCAGGACTATCCAGACCATTAGTCTTTGTTTGTGGGCCAAATATCCATAGTCATCATCTTGGGAAACAACTCAATCAGAGAAAGAACTGTTTATCCCAACAACTGCCAACAAACTTCCACATACAAGGCAGATAAACCAGCCTACCTAAAAAAGCAAGACACCCTGGAGAGGAGAGAGAACACAACCTGTTTTAGGATATTGGGGAAGCACAATCACTTTATACTGAGACAGCTCAAGACTTAAACTCAAGAGGTTTGGGAATAGTAATGTTTCCAGCCCAGGACTTTCAGACATAATCCTGAGAAGGAACTTCTTTGGAGATACAACCTGTCAAGAATGCTTACAGGTGCTATACTTATGTCTATTTTAAAACTAGAAAAAAATGTCATAAAAGTCCTTGGGACTATCAACTAGCTTAACAATAGAAACTTGAATGATTTTGTCAGTAGAAATGACATAAAAGAAGAAGCATTAACTTCTGCCTTACCATATTACCCTACGAACAATGGAATCTTACTATCTGGATTGTACTTCCTCCATTAGAATATAAGCAAGTTACTTGAGAAATGTTTTACTTTGTATTTGTATCCTAGGCTTAGGACAATGCTTCATAATACTGTGTAATAAATTTTTCATTCATTCATTTAAACATTTGTTTATTGATTTAATCAGGAGATGGAATATCAAGGATTATGGAGACCAAAGACTGTTAAGGTTTATAAGATAAGATTAGATAGAAAACTTCTGCAAAAAAGTTTGTCATTTACATTACAGTAAAGAATAAAAGCAAAGAAGGAGTTTACAAGTTGGCTGGCACAGAATAGAGGAAAATACCAACCAGGCTATGTTAAATGATATTAGTGACCTGCATTATATTTTTATGGTCCAGTAATTGTTTATCTTTATACTTCCACCCAGAGTGTATCCACGAGGAAGATCCACTCAGAGAGTACTGTAAGCATCACCTTGTGAGAGAAGCCATGCTATGCTGTAAGCAGCAGCAACATTTATCAGAGATAGACCAGGTTTTGTAGGCAAAGCCAGGCAACACATTTACAACAGTAAAGGACTTTAGGTATTTTCCTCCTGTTGGTCTTTTTTTTTCATTTTTTCCCTCTTTTTCTCTCTCAGTTTTCTCATAAGGCCAGGAAGCAGGAGAGCTATGTCTACCAGATACTTTGTATATACATTATTTCTGACTGTTTTCTGCTGACCAAAAGCAAGTTTCTAAACCTAGGCAAAATAACTACAGTAATAAAATGTAGTTTAATTTTAAGGGTTCAAATGTCTGGGTGTCTGATTTCTGGATATATGAAGTGTTACTTTATTTGTTGAATTTACCTTCACTCTGATTAAACTACAAACATTTACAAACTGCAAAAAATTTCTGTAAATCCTATCTACTAAGACAGAAGTATTAATTTTTCATAGTAAATATGTTCAACTAAATCTACTTTGTCCATTTCTATCATAAAGTCATGATTTGCAAGAAAAATTTACTCTAAAGGAGACATTTGATTCAGTTGCAGAATGCTACAAAATCTTCAAAGATGCAGACAGAATTGAAGTTCAACCTATTCTTCAGTGAGAGAAAACCTATTTCTTTCTTTTTTTTTTTTTTTTTTTTTTTTTTTACTTTTTAAAGCTTTTCATTTTCAAAACATATGCATGGCTAATTTTTCAAGTGACCCTTGCATAGCCTAATGTTTCAGACTTTCCTCTTCTCCCCCTCTCCCCAGATGCAAGAAATCCAAAATATATTGTACATCTTAAAACATGTTAAATCCAATATGTGTAAAATATTTATAACATTCTCTTTCTGCACAAGAAAAATCAGATTAAAAAGGAAAGAAAATATTTTCTTCCCCAAGGTAAGAAAATAAAATACAACCAAACAACAACAAAAAAAGTGAGAATGTTATGTTGGGAGCCACATTCAGTTCCTACAGTCCTCTCTTTGGGTACAGAAGGCTCTCTTTATCACAAGATCATTGGAACTGGCATCAATCATCTTGAAATGTTCTGGTTAGCTTTCTGGAGGTCTTGGGACCAGTGTTCATTTTCAGCAGAGTAATTACCACAAAAATAGCCAGGGATAAAGTCCAAGTTCTTTATTATCTCCTTCACAGTCTGTCTCCTTGCCTGGGGCCTAACTAGCTTTCTACAGGGCCTTCAGATGGGCCTTGGTCTCAGTATAGGAAATACAGGATGATAGGCAAGCCACCATGATGGTGTGAGATGGAATATCCTAAAGTGCAGGAGGTAGAAGAGCCATCATGAGGCTGATCAAAGATGGAATGTATCTCTCTGAATCCCAGAGCTTGAGCTGCAGCTTATATACTCTATTACAATTACATCATTACAGTATACTAAGTACACAGTAAACCGAGTAATCACTAGGGTAATCATACTTAACTAGAGAACTCACATGCTAAACTAGATAATCATTGTATTATCAATTCCACTGTGTTAACATTTTGTTTAAATCAGTTATATGAGCCTTAAGTATATTTTTTGAAAATTCCTGCCCTTTACATCATCTCATTGTTGGAAAAAATCACATACATCAGAATTGGTCTTCCTATAATGCTGATGCCATTTACAATGATCTCCTGGTTCTGCTCATTTCACTTCGCTCCAGTTCATGTAAGTCTCCCCAAGCAACCCTAAAATCATCCTGCTGATCATTTCTTATAGAACAATAATATTCCATAACATTCATATACCATTATTTATTCAACCATTCTCCAACTGAAGAACATCAACTCACTTTCCAACTTCTTGCAACTACGAAAATGATGACACAAACATTCTTGCACATGTGGGTCTCTTTCCTTCCTTTAAGATCTCTTTCAAATATAGGCTGTAGTGTCCTCTTCTTTAAAATAATATAATGTTTCTCTCTGGGAGCAGGTTTCTTGGGGAAGTTTTCTGGAGGCAGCCTTAGTTTCAGTTAAGAGTAATAATCACTCCAAATGCAGCCAGCTGATAAAATGCAAAAGTTTATTTTCTCCTTCCTTGGGCCCAGGTAGCTTTCTTAGAGGCCTCAGCTTTCCTTGGTTCTGAGAGCTTTCCTTGCTAATCTTTTGCCTCTGCCAGCTTTGGCTTCTCTTCTTCCAAATATCTCCAGCCAGCACCAAAGTGAAAGTTGGAATGAATCTGACTCCACCTCCGAGAGTGGGCTTCTTCTGAACTGCCCTGACTGGCTCACTGAAGCTCTATTTAAGCTGGGTGTAAAAAGTTGACTCCTCCTCCGAGGGAGAAATTAAGGGAGGTGTGAATTCACAAATTTACAAAGTTAACTTGGTGAATCTCCCATACTTGTGAACTCCAATGAGTACTTAAATACATAAGTGAATTAGAGAATTTGCTAAGTACCATGCTAAATTAGATAATTATTGTCTCTATCAATTCTAATGAGTTGACACTTTGTAAGGATTCCAACAATAGGCCAATAGAAACATTCCTAGGTCAAAGGGTTTGCACAGTTTGATAAATTTTTGAACGATTTCATTTGCTCTCCAGAATAGTTGGATCTGTTCACAGTTCCAACAACAATGTATTCATCATTATATTTTCCTCTCCTCTTAGACAATCTGAGAGGAGTGTAGTGGTACTTTAGAGTTGTCATAAATTGCATTTCTCTGATCAATATTGATATATAGTACCTTTTCATAAGATTAGAAATGGTTTCAATTCATTTGAAAATTTTCTGTTCATATCTTTGACCATTTATCAATTGGAGAATGGCTTTAAATCTTATACATTTGAGTCAACTCTCTATATATTTTAGAAGATAGGCCTTTATCAGAACCCTTAAATGTAATGATGTTTTCCCAATTTATTGCTTCCATTCTAAGCTTGTCTAGATTAATTTTGTTTGCACAAAAGCTTTTTAACTTAATATAATCAAAATTATCTATTTGGTGTTCAATTATGAATTCTACTTCTTTTTTGGAAATAAATTCCTCCCTTCTCTATGGATCTGAGAGGAAAACTATCCCCTATTCTAATTTGCTTATAATATCACTATGTCTAAATCATACACCCATTTCAACCTTATCTTGATATATAGTGTTAGGTGTGGGTAAATGTTTAGTTTCTTCCATAGTAGTTTCCAGTTTTCCCAGCAGGTTTTGTCAAATACTGGCTTTTTAACCCAAAAACTGGGGATTTTCGGTTTACCAAATTGATTGCTATAGTTATTGATTATTTTGTCCTGTGACAAAACTATTCCACTGATCGACTATTTTGTTTCATAGTTATTACCAAATGGTTTTGATGACTGCTGCAGTGTAATATAGTTTTAGGTCTGACATAGATAGGCCACCCTTATTTGCATTTTTTTTTCATCAATTCCCTTAATATTTTTGTTCGTCCAGGTGAATTTCATTACTATTTTTTCTAGGACTGTAAAATAATTTCTTGAAGGTTTGATTGTTATGCCACTAAATAAGTAGATTAATTTAGGTAGTATTGTCATTTTTATTATATTCACTCAGTCTACCATGAGCATTTGATATTTATCCAAATGATTTTATTTGATTGTATTTGTATGGAAAGTGTTTTGTAGTTGTGTTCATATATTTCCTGACTTTCCCTTGGCAGATAGATTCCCAAATGTGGTGAGCTTTTTCTTCTCAAAACGCAGCCAGGTGATAAAAGTTCAGATCTTTTATTATCTCCAATATAGCCCAGTTAGCTTAGAGGCCTATCTCTCTGCTTGGTTCCAAGAGCTCTCTCCGAATGTCGCCAAATCCAAAGGTCTGGTCCTTCAGCCTCTGCCTCTGCTTTCTTCAGCCTCCAGCCAGCTCCAGTCTTCATGTCATTCCGGTGAAATCTCGACTTGTAGCTTCTTCACTCTCAAGAACTTCCTTGGCCCATTGAAGCTCTATTTATGCTCCTTCAAGAGAGAGGGATTATGGGTTTTCTCCCATAGTGCTCTCTGGACCAACGAGCTTTAAGGGAGGTGTGAACTCATTGAACTCCAATGAGTAAAGGTGTGAACTCAAGCCTTGTATTAATTAGTTCTACTTAGTACCTTGTTTCAGGTTCTGCCCAAAACATCTTCTTGTAAGATTAGATCAACTCTAATTAGTTAGCAGTTAGTAAGGATTCCAACATCTCCCCCTTTCTTTTGTTAGATGAAAACACCAAAGGAAATAGGAAATCTAATCAGATTAGTGGGTTTTTGAAGAGGTACACATAAATCCATCAATATGGGAGGCATTATACATAATTTACATAAGCACATAGCAATATAACACAGGCTAGTAGTAATGTAACAACATGAATCAACCTGAAGATTTACACATGTCCATAAGTCCTAGAAATAGTCCATAAGCAATCCATTGTCCATTAGTTCATGTGCCAGGAATCTAATAATTCTTGTAAGCTCTGAAGTACTGCAAAAGGTCTCATCAACAATTTTTCATCTCAGGGAACCCAATGATTTCTGAAGATTTTAAGAGTCCTTTTGACAGTCTCATTGTCAGCCATCTGATTCTTTCTTCATCTGTGGAAATATAAGCAGATCCTCTTCCCCAAGCAGTTAACCTAATTCCCTTCTATTTACCAAATTTGGGATTTCTCCTCATCATCTGGTAATTACATTGGAGCTGTTTGCACTGGATATTGCCTTGTTGTCTTAAAAGGCCTGTATTCTTCCCAACTGTAATCCTGATTGCTTTTCTGTTGGTTGATGACATCAGAGTCCTGAATTTCTAAAGTCTCTCTGGGTGTAACCTCAGCTGCTATCATGCCACACCTGTCCTTTGATTGATACTTTGGAGCTGGGCCTTGTCTCTCATTCCTCTGGGTCAATATACATTTAGAGGCCCAATGAAAGCCTCGGTTACATTTTGGACATGGGGTTTTGGGTTTTCTCTCACCCTGTCTTCTCACTCTATCTCCATTTCTACACTGAGCTCTCAAATGTCCAACTTTTCCACAATGAAAACATCGACGAGTTTCTCTAGAATTCCTCTGCCAAGAAGGACTTTGTCTTTCCATGTTCATCATAGTTTGGGTATAATAAGCATTTGTGCCCACTGTGGCACAGCGTCTTATGATCTCCTCCAAAGGAGCATCTTTGTCTAGCCCCCATATAATTCTTTTGCAAACCTCATTGGCATTTTCCTTAGCCAAATGTTTAGTCGTTATTTCTGTTGCTGCATTGTCTCCAATGGTTCTTATTACAGCTGTTTGTGAACATCCCACAAAATCTGCAAAAGATTCATTGGGACCTTGCTCTATTTTTGTGAAAGCATTATTTCCATCTTTCTGTCCAGGGAGAGAATTCCAAGCTTTTATTGCAGCCTTAGAAATTTGCTCATACACTGTTATGGGATAATAAATCTGTTCTGAACTCTCTGCATACTGACCTTGACCAGCTAGTTGGTCAAAAGTGATTTGTCCAATAGTTCCTGTTTGCCTATTGTGTTGGGCTTGAATCCTACATAATTCATGAAACTCCGAAAGCCACAATAAATTTTGTCCCGGTTCTAGACATGTTTTAGCGATGGATTTCCAGTCATTCGGGGTTAGGATTTCATAAGACAAATTATCCATAACATCTTCACATAAGATGATGTAGCCCCATAAAGAGTACAATCCTTTTTCAAATCTTTAATTTTTCCCAAATTAAAAGGAGTTTATTTTCTCTTTTTTTGACCTGAGGAGTTGAGCTCTTCAATCACAGGATATGCATTTATAAAATCAGATATATCTTCTCCTTCATTTTTTGCTTTAATTAATGCTTTTCCTAATCTTGTCAAATTCTGGTTTACAGGAGAAACTGAGTGTGTTTCTGTCTCTCTCCCTCCCCCTTGTTCCACCCATGAAGGGTTAATTGTGGGGGGAGGGTCATGAGATGTGGAATCACCTAATTCCTCCTGCTGTGAAGTATCATACTCAGAATTGTAATTAACTCCATTCTCATCTGATTCGTCCTCCTTTTCACCTAGTAAAGTTGGCACTTTTTCCTCCTGTACTTTCCTTTTCATCATTCTATCACTTAAATAACTTCTTATAGCCAATTGTATTACATTATATGTATTAATTATTGAGTTAGGCCCATTTTTATCATAGAATTGACAAAGATCCTCTCCAACCAATTTCCATTCATTTAGATCTAATTCCTTTTCAAGAGAGAAACAAGGACATATGTCCTTTACAGTTTGTAAAAGTTCAGTGATTTGCTGTAAACTTATAATTAAACCTTGGCCTTCCATAACTTTGACAATGCTCTCTAAACATTTTCCTTGAACAGAAACAGGCTGTTTTCTAAATATCTGTCCCATCTTAGCTGAAATTCTACTTTAACTCTTCTAACAAAATTTCTTTGTTGCACTCACCCTAATTTCTGGGTTGAAGAGTCTTTTCCACTGGATCAGGATCAGAGGCTTTTCCACTTGAATCAGGATCGGAGCTTTTCTACTGAAATCCAGTGAGGGGTCTGTCAGCCCCACGTTCAGGGCGCCAAAATATTGTGATCTAGTTCAGAGGGATCTGAATCGGTCCCTGTTCGGGCGCCAAAATGTGGTGATCTTTTTCTTCTCAAAAAGCAGCCAGGTGATAAAAGTTCAGATCTTTTATTATCTCCAATATAGCCCAGTTAGCTTAGAGGCCTATCTCTCTGCTTGGTTCCAAGAGCTCTCTCCGAATGTCGCCAAATCCAAAGGTCTGGTCCTTCAGCCTCTGCCTCTGCTTTCTTCAGCCTCCAGCCAGCTCCAGTCTTCATGTCATTCCGGTGAAATCTCGACTTGTAGCTTCTTCACTCTCAAGAACTTCCTTGGCCCATTGAAGCTCTATTTATGCTCCTTCAAGAGAGAGGGATTATGGGTTTTCTCCCATAATGCTCTCTGGCCCAACGAGCTTTAAGGGAGGTGTGAACTCATTGAACTCCAATGAGTAAAGGTGTGAACTCAAGCCTTGTATTAATTAGTTCTACTTAGTACCTTGTTTCAGGTTCTGCCCAAAACATCTTCTTGTAAGATTAGATCAACTCTAATTAGTTAGCAGTTAGTAAGGATTCCAACACGCAAATATTTTATACTATTGACAGTTTTTTTGAATGGCATTTCTTTTGTATCTCTTGCTGCTGGGCTTTGTGTGTGTTTGTGTGTGTGTGTGTGTGTGTGTGTGTGTGTGTGTGTGTGTATGTATACATGTATGTATGTATATATGTATACACAATTTTGGTAAAGTTGTGAATTGTTTCTAGTAGTTTATTAGTTGATTCTCTAAGTAAACCATCATATCATCTGCAAAGAGTGATAATTTGGATTCCTCATTACTCAATTTAATTCCTTTAATCTCTTTTTTCTTGTCTTATTGCCAAAGCTAGCATTGTTTTCTTTCTTTTTTTAATAGCTTTTTTTATTTACAAGATATACGCATGGGTAATTTTTCAGCATTGACCCTTGGAAAACCTTGTGTTCCAATTTTTCCCCTTCTTCCTCTCACCCCCTCCCCCAGATGGCAGGTAGACCAATACATGTAAAATATGTTAAAGTATATGTTAGATACTATATATATACATGTATATGTATATATATAGTATATATATATATATATATATATATATATATATATATAATGTGTGTGTGTGTGTGTATACTTGCATATGCATACAGTTATTGTGCTACACAAGAAGAATTGGAGTTTGAAATGATGTACAATTAATTTGTGAAGGAAATAAAAAAATGCAAGCAGACAAAAACAGAGGGATTGCAAATGCTATGCACTGGTTCTTTCTCTGGGTGTAGCTGGTTCTATTTATTATTGAATAAATGGAACTGATTTGGTTCATCTCATTGTTGAAGAGAGCCACATCCATCAGAATTGATCATCATATAGTACTGTTGTTGAAGTATATAATGATCTCCTGGTCCTGTTCATTTCATTCAGCATCAGTTCATGTAAATTTCTCCAGGCCTTTCTGAAATCATCCTGCTAGTCATTTCTTACAGAACAATAATATTCCATAATATTCACATAACACAATTTATTCAGCCATTCTCCAATTCATGGGCATCCACTCAGTTTCCAGTTTCTAGCTACTACAAAGAGGGCTGCCACAAACATTTTTGTACATACAAATCTCTTTCCCTTCCTTAAGATCTTTTTAAGCCCAATAGTAATACTTCTGGATCAAAGGATATACACAGTTTGATAACTTTCTGAGCATAGTTCCAAATTGTTTTCAGAATGGCTGGATATATTCACAATTTTACCAAAAATGTGTCAGTGTCCCAGTTTTCCCACATCCCCTTTAACATTCAGCATTATTTTTTCTTGTCATCCTAGCCAATTTGAGAAGTATGTAGTTGTATCTCAGAGTTGTCTTAATTTGCATTTCTCTGATTATTGATGACTTGGAGTTTCTTTTCATGTGACTAGAAATACTTTCAAGTTCTTCATCTGACGATTGTCTGTTCATATCCTTTGACCATTTATCAATTGGAAAATGGCTTGGTTTCTTATCAATTTTTTTTTTATTTTCATAAATTCATTTATTTATTTATTTATTTATTTATTTTTTCCTTTTTAAATTTAAATTTTATTTTATTTAATAATAACTTTGTATTGACAGAATCCATGCCAGGGTAATTTTTTACAACATTATCCCTTGCACTCGCTTATGTTTCATTTTTTCCCCTCCCTCCCTCTACCCCGCCCCAAGATGGCAAGCAGTCCTATATGTGTTAAATATGTTGCAGTATATCCTAAATACAATATAAATTTGCAGAACCGAACAGTTCTCCTGTTGCACAGGGAGAATTGGATTCAGAAGGTAAAAAATAACTTGGGAAGAAAATCAAAAATGCAAATAGTTCACATTCGTTTCCCAGTGTTCCTTCTCTGGGTATAGCTGTCTCTGTCCATCATTTATCCATTGAAACTCAGTTAGGTCTCTTTGTCATAGAAATCCACATGCATCAGAATACATCCTCATACAATATCGTTGTCGAAGTGTATAATGCCTGGTTCTGCTCATCTCACTTAGCATCAGTCCATGTAGGTCTCTCCAAGCCTCTCTGTATTCATCCTGCTGGTCATTCCTTACAGAGCAATAATATTCCATAACATTCATATACCACAATTTACCGAGCCATTCTCCAATTGATGGGCATCCATTCATTTTCCAGTTTCTAGCCAGGTTTCATATAAATTAAAGTTGATTCTCTATATATTTTGGAAATGAGGCTTTTACCAGAACCTTTGACTGTAAAAAAATGTTTTCCCAGTTTATTGCTTCCCTTCTAATCTTGTCTGCATTAGTTTTATTTGTACAAAATCTTTTTAATTTAATATAATCAAAATTTTCTATTTTGTGATCAATAATGATCTTTAGTTCTTTGGTCACAAATTCCTTCCTCCTCCATAGGTCTGAGAGGTACACTATCCTATGTTCTTCTAATTTATTTATAATCTCATTCTTTATGCCTAGATCATGAACCTATTTTTGATCTTATCTTGGTCTAGGGTGTTAAATGTGGGTCAATGCCTAGTTTCTGTCATACTAAGTTCCAATTTTCCCAGAAGTTTTTGTCAAACAATGAATTCTTATCCTAAAATCTGGAGTCTTTGAGTTTATCAAACACTAGATTATTAAAGTTATTGGCTGTTTTGTCCTTTTAACCTAACCTATTCCACTGATCAACTAGTCTATTTCTTAGCCAATACCAAATGGTTTTGGTAACCACTGCTTTATAATACAGTTTTAGATTTGGTACAGCCAGGCCACCTTCATTTGATTTTTTTTCCCATTAGTTCCTTTGAAAGTCTTGACTTTTTGTTCTTCCAGATGAATTTTGTTGTTATTTTTTTCGAGGTCATTAAAATATTTTGGGGAGGGAGTCTGGTATAGCACTAAATAAATAGATTAGTTTAGGTAGTATTGTCATCTTTATTATATTTGGTCCACCTATCCAAGAGTACTTAGATATTTTTCCAATTAGTCAGATCTGATTTTATTTGTGTGGAAAGTGTTGTGTAGTTTTTTTTCCCCATATAATTCCTGACTTTCCCTTCATAAACAGATTCCCAAATATTTCATACTATTGACAGTTACTTTAAATGAATTTTCTCATTGTAACTCTGTTGGAATTTGTTAGTGATATATAAGAATGCTGATGACTTATGTGGGTTTATTTTGTTTCCTGCAACTTTGCTGAAATTGCGGATAATTTCTAATAGCTTTTTAGTAAATTATGTCAGGTTCTCTAAGTATACCATGATATCATCTACTAAAGAGTGATAATTTGGTTTCCTCATTACCTATTCTAATTCCTTTAATCTCTTTCTCAACTCTTATTGTTAAAGCTAGCATTTCTAATACAATATTAAATAGCAATGATGATAGTGGATGATAGTGTTTCATTCCTGATCTTATTGGGAATGGCTCCAGTTTATCCCCATGCTTGGGGATGCTTATTGATGATTTTAAATAGATACTACTGATTATTTTAAGGAAAAAAAAAAACATTTATTCCTATACTCTCAAGTGTTTTTAATAGGAATGAATGTTGGATTTCATCAAATGCTTTTTCTGCAACTATTGAGATGATCATCTTTTTTTTTTTGTTAATTTAGTTATTAATATAGTCAATTATGTTAATAGTTTTCCTAAATCCTACTTGGTTGTGGTGTATTATCCTGGGTATGATTTTCTGTAATCTTTTTGCTAATATTTTATTTAAGATTTTTTCATCAATATTCATTAGGGAGATTGGTCTATAATTTTCTTTCTCTGTTTTCAGCCGACCTGGTTTATGTGTCAGTACCATATCTGTGATATAAAAGGAATTTGGTGGGACTCTTTCAATCCCTATTTTTTCAAATAGTTTATATATTATTGGAGTTAATTGTTCTTTAAATGTTTGGTAGAGAATTCACATGTAAATTCATCTGGCTTTGGAGATTTTTCTTAGGGAGTTAATTAATAGTTTGTTCTATTTCTTTTTCTAAAATGGGATTATTTAAGTAAAAATGGGACTATTTAAATAATTTTTTCTTCTTCTGTTAATCTAGGCAATCTATATTTTTGTAGCTATTCCTCCATTTCACTTAGGCTCTTAAATTTATTGGCATAGAGTTGGTCAAAATAACTTCTAATTATTGTTTTAATTTCTTGAGGCCTGCTTTTAATGAAAAGGAGGGACAACTGCTTTAATTTGCCCTGGGGCACTTCTGCTGTTTGACTTCTGGTTCTGGGTAAATATAGCTAGGTCTCATATTCTTCCAGGGCTCAGTGGTTTACAATTTGCATTTTGTAGCAAATCTGCCAAATAACCTGCTTGCCACCAGGACAGAGTAGCCTAAGAAGTTCACAGAAGATTCTTAGGTGCATGGAAGCTGCAACACTCTGACTCCCTACTCCAGTTCCTTGCCCTGGTCCTGGATCTGCGGTCTGGGCTTTGCAGATTCTCCCCCTGCTTTTTTTGAAACAAACCTGATCTGAAGTTTTCCATGGATCTTCTTCTGGATATGTATTGTACTCCAAATATTTATGAGTTTTTTGGCTTCAAAATCAGCTTAGAGGCTTAATCTACTGTTGCTTTGAGAGAAGGTCCGAGGAGGTCACAGAAAGTTGTGTCTGTATTCCACCATGTTGGTTCTAACTCTTTGACTCACAGCTCATTATTTTCTAACACCACTATTACATGTCTGAATAGGTCCAATGGGAAGGAAGTTTAGAGTTAAAATATGAATTGTCTTCTGAGATTATTATCTGTTTCTACTAATTGCCTTCCAGGACCAAATAGACATATCTTTCTTCCACTTGATAATCTTTTAACCTCCTGACAATAGCAGCCATGTCCCAAGCCCCACATTTTCTCTTCTTGAGAAAAAATCTTCTTGAATCATTCAACCAATTATAATTAAGCATTATCTGAAGTAATCCACACCTTTCATGTCAAAGGTACCTCTAATAGACAAGTCACAGGTGCATTATATAGTGAATATTGGATCATCCAGTTGTAGAAAATTGTGTCTGTAATTGTATAAAAATCATTTCAGTTTCAGCTGAAAATGAAAATCTTAAATTTTACCTCACACAATTTAAATTTGAGAACTGAAAGTGACCTTAGGCATTCGTCATCATAAAATGTATATATAATGTTTGCCATGAAAGAAAGTTGATTATGTTACTGTGATGTGCTAAACTGAATTTCTTTTAACCTGTAGAAAAGCAAATTGAAGTCTGTCTTGCAGTCTCTGTTGAGAGTGATCAAGTTTAATTTGACATAAAATGCTGTTTGGCAATAAAAAAAAAAGTTTGGACACTGAAGAAATAATTATCAGGCCCGCTAAACTATCTGTAATAAAGAACAAGTGATCACAGTTCCAGAAAGGATGGCTGTTAAAAACATCTGAAATTCAGTTATAATGAAGCAGTATAAACTTCTGATAGATTTCAGAAGAATGGATAAGGGTTCAGGGAGGTGTGATAAATTGTCTAAGTGATAAATTGGCTGGAAATCATACTGTATTGGCTGAACACTTCAAGGATGGATTTCATAGCAGAGTGGATTGTTTTATTCTCAAAAAAAAAAAAAAAAAAAAAAAAAAAAAAAAGGAAAAAACTATGGAACTAAAACATCACATTCGTCAGTATAATGTAAAGGGTGGAGAAGGGAGGGGCGGAGCCAAGATTGCAGAGAAGGCACACATGACTCTCTAAGCTCCTCTCATACCCCTCATAACCAACTATTTAATTCAGCCTCAAAAATAGCCCTTCACTGCTTAAATTAATGAAGATTAGAAGCACTACAACTTACCAGCCAATGTCAATCTGGAAGATCGCCAGGAAAGGTTTGTCCCGAGGGGCCAGGAACAGACTAGCCCAGGCAGCTAGAGGGTAGCTTCCTGAGCAGTCCAAGAGTGGGGGTGATCTCTGTGGCTAGAAAAGTTATAGAGACCGACTCTGCTATAGGCTAACTGCTCTGCCTTGACTAGAAAGCAATAAATTGGCAAAGAAATTAAAGCCTAAAACAGAGGGGACTCTAAAAAATGCCAGAACCTAATGAAATCTGACTGTAACCACTCAAACCCGGAAGTGACTCATGCAGACTTTAACAAAGCCCTGCAGCCACATCCTGAAGTTCAGGGCTTTTTCAGGGGGCAGGTACAAATCTGCATGGCAGGGGGGCACAGCCCAGGGAAGCCTCTAATCTTCACAGTGCAGGGCTTGGCCTGGGGCAATAGAACTTCCCCAGCAGACTGTGCTTCTGGACAGACATTTCTCATCCCTGCAAATCTATTCACTGCTCAACTGCTAATACCCACAGCCCCAGGGCAGGCTTTGGCTTGGGGTGGTGAAACTCTCACTGCTCAGCATCTAGCCCCAAGGCAGTCATTATCTCACACAGCTAGAGTTCTTTGCAGGGCACTTTCCGAGCTGGGCCCTGCAGGCCTGAGTTACTCCCCGGTGGGGAACTCTTTTCCAGAGCACTCCAGTACCTCGCTGCTTTATGTAGCAGGCTGGCAGGACAGCTACCTGTCCATACATCTTTCACTGCTCTGCAGAGGAAGCTGGTAACCTCCTGGCTCTGAAGGCAGACCCTATAGGCTTTAACAAAATGAGTAAAAAAATCAAAAAAACAATTGATAGTTTCTATACAGAAAGAGAACAGCTTTTCAACCCTGAAGAGACTAATAGCAGTCTCCAGACAATTATTGGTCTCCAAAACAAAAGGTTATCCTAGAGGAGACTATTAAAAACCTTAAAAGAGAACTAGAAGAAAAATGGGGAAAGGAAAGAGAAGCTATCCAAGAGAGCAACAACTTCCTAAAATATGAATTAGAAAAGGTAAAAAACTCCAAAGAAGTGCAGGGAAACAGAATTTGTGAATTGGAAAAAGAAAATAACTCACTAAAAAAAAAAAAAATAGTGAAATGGAAAAAAATTCCATAGAGCAAAATAACTTAATTGGACATATGCAAAAAGAAGTAAAAAAATTAATGAAGAAAATAACTCACTAAAAATCAGAACTGAGCAAGTAGAAATGACTGATTCACTGAGACATTAAGAATCAGTCAAGCAAAACCAAAAAAAAAAAAAAAAAAAAAAAGAAAGATAGGAAAAAAAATGTTACATATTTACTTGGAAAAACAACAGACCTGGAAAATAGATCTGGGAGAGATAACCTGAGGATCATCGGACTACCAGAAAATTATGATGAAATAAAGAGCCTAGATACTATTTTACAGGAAATCATCAAAGAGAACTGCCCAGAAGTAATAGAACTGGAAAATAAAATAGGCATTGAAAGAATTCATTGAATACCTTCTGAAAAAGACCCTAAAATAAAGACTCAGAGGGATATTGTGGCCAAACTTCAGAATTTTCAGACTAAAGAAAAAAATTTACAAGCAGCCAGGAAAAAATAGTTCAAATAACGAGATGCCACAATAAGGGTCATGCAAGACCTAGCTGCCTCAACATTAAAGGATCGAAGGGCCTAGAATCAGATATTCCAAAAGGCAAAAGAGCTTGGAATGCATCCAAGAATAAACTACTCAGTTAAGCTGAATATTTTTTTCCATGTAAGAAGATGGATATTTAATGAAATAGAGGAATTCCATTTGTTTCTAAGGAAAAAACCAGACTTAAATAAAAAATTTGATTTCCAACAACAGGACTCAAGAGAAGTAGAAAACGGTAAAAGGAACTCTTGAGAACTGTATTTCTTTTATGGATATACAGAAAAACCATAGGTATAATTTGATTTTACCGATATAACAAAAAAAAAGGGAAGTAGAAATGGAAAAGGGGATAGTCTCAGAAAAAGGAAAAAAGGGAGATAAAAAGAGGGAAACTACATGAGACGATGAGGTAAAGGAAACCTATCATATCTGAGGGAACTTAGAGGGGGGAGGAATATTGTGTGAATCCTTCTCTCATCAGAGTTGGCTCAAAGAGGAAATAATTGACATATTTGTTTTACAGAGATTCTTCTCTCACTTCATTAAAAAGTGGGAGAGGAAAAGGGAAAAGGAAAAAGAGTAATAAGGGAAGGGTACAAGAAAGTAGAATGGATTCAAAGGGAGGAAGGAGGGATACTAAAGAGGGAGAGCTGCATGATGCAAGTGGGACAAATATGTTCAATACTAGGGAAGAAGACAAGGAGGGTAAGAAAAAGAAAAGCATAATCTGGCGATATTAGGATGGCAGGAAATACAGAATTAGTCATTTTAACCGTAAATGTGAATGGGATGAACTCTCCCATAAAGAGGAGGCAGATAGCAGACTAGATCAAAAGTCAGAATCCTACAATCTGTTGTTTACAGGAAACACATTTAAAACAGGGAGATACATACAGAGTAAAGGTAAAAAGCTGGAGCAGAATCTATTATGCTTCAAATGAAGTAAAAAAAAAAAAAAGCAGGGGTAGCCATCCTTATCTCAGATCAAGCAAAATCAAAAATTGATTTAATTAAAAGAGATAAGGAAGGAAACTATATCTTATTAAAGGGTACTATAGACAATGAAGCAATATCAGTATTAAACATATATGCACCAAGTGGTATAGCATCTAACTTTCTAAAGGAGAAGTTAAGAAAGTTGTGAGAAGAAATAGACAGCAAAACTGTAATAGTGGGAGATCTCAATATTGCACTCTAAGATTTAGATAAATCAAATCACAAAACAAATAAGAAAGAAATTAAAGAGCTAAATAGAATATTAGAAAAATTAGGTATGATAGATCTCTGGAGAAAACTGAATGGTGACAGAAAGGAGTATACTTTCTTTGCAGCAGTTCATGGAACCTACACAAAAACTGACCATATTTAGGACATAAAGACCTCAACATTAAATGCAGGGAGGCAGAAGTAGCACATGCTTTCTTTTTAGATCACAATGCAATAAAAACTACATTCAACAAAAAGTTAGGGGTAAATAGACCAAAAAGTAATTGGAAACTAAATAATTTCATCTTGAAGAATGACTGGGTGAAACAGCAAATTATAGACACAATTAATAATTTCACTCAAGATAATGACAAGGGTGAGGCATCATACCAAAATTTATGGGATGCAGCTAAAGGGGTTATAAGGGGAAATTTTATATTGTTAGAGGCTTACTTGAATAAAATAGAGAAAGAGAAGATCAATGAATTGGGCCTACAATTTAAAAAGCTAGAAAAAGACCAAATTAAAAATCCCCAATCAATTACTAAACTTGAAATTCTATAATTAAAAGGAGAAATTAATAATATAGAAAGTTAAAAAAAAACTATTGAACTAATAAATAAAACTAAGAATTGGTTCTATGAAAAAAACAATAAAATTGATAAACCTTTGGTAAATCTGATTAGAGAAAGGAGAGAGGGAAATCAAATTAGTAGTCTTAAAAATGAAAAGGGACAATTTTCCACCAATGAAGAGGAAATTAAAGAAATAATAAGGGGTTACTTTGCCCAAATTTATGCCAATAAATTTGATAACTTAAGTGAAATGGATGACTACCTCCAAAAATATAGGCTTCCCAGATTATCAGAGGAGGAAGTAAATTGCTTAAATAGTCCCATTTCAGAAAAAGAAATAGAACAAGTTATTAATCAATTCCCTAAAAAAAAATCCCTGGGACCAGATGGATTTACATGTGAATTCTACCAAACATCCAAAGAACAGTTAGCCCTAATGCTTTATAAACTATTTGAAAAAATAGGGAATGAAGGAGTCCTACCAAATTCCTTTTATGACACAGACATAGTACTGATACCTAAACCAGGTAGGTTGAAAACAGAGAAAGAAAATTATAGACCAATCTCCCTAATGAATATTGATGCTATAATCTTAAATTAGATATTAGCAAAAAGACTACAGAAAATCATCCCCAGGATATTACACTACGATCAAGTAGGATTTATACCAGGAATGCAGGGTTGGTTCAATATTAGGAAAACTATCAGTATAATTGGCCATATTAATAATCAAATTAACAAAAAACATATGATCATCTCAATAGAAAAAGAAAAAGCATTCGATAAAATCCAAAATCCATTCCTATTATAAACTCTTGAGAGTATAGGAATAAATAGACTTTTCCTTAAAATAATCAGTAGCATCTATTTAAAACCAGCAGTAAGCATGATATGTAATGGGGACAAACGGCAATCTTTCCCAATAAGATCAGGAGTAAAACAAAGTTGCCCATTATCACCATTACTATTTAATATTGTACTAGAAATGCTAGCTTTGGAAATAAAAGTTGAGAAAGAGATTAAAGGAATAAGAATAGGCAATGAGGAAACCAAATTATCACTCTTTGCTGATGATACGATGGTATACATAGAGAACCCCAGAGACTCTACTAAAAAGACACCTTTATCAAAATTGCAGGATACAAAATAAACCCACATAAGTCATCAGCATTCTTATATATCACTAACAAAATCCAACAGTTAGAGTTACAAAGAGAAATTCCATTTAAAGTAACTACTGATTGTATAAAATATTTAGGAATCTATCTGCCAAGGGAAAATCAGAAACATTATGAGCAAAACTATAAAACACTTTCCACACAGATTAAGTCTGATCTAACCAACTGGAAAAATATTAAATGCTCTTGGATTGGGCAAGCAAATATAATAAAGATTACAATACTACCTAAACTAATCTATTTATTTTGCACTATACCAATCAGACTCCCAAAAAAACTACTTTGATGACCTAGAAAAAAAATAACATCAAAGTTCATATGGAAAAACAAAAGGTCAAGAATTTCAAGGGAATTAATGAAAAAAAAAATCAAATGAAGGTGGCCTAGCTGTACCAGATCTAAAATTGTATTATAAAGCAGTGGTTACTAAAGCCATCTGGTATTGGCTAAGAAATAGACTAGTTGATCAATGGAATAGGTTAGGTTCAAAGGACAAAACAGCCAATAACTTTAATAATCTAGTCTTTGACAAACCCAAAGACCCCAGTTTTTGGGATAAGAAAGCATTATTTGACAAAAATTGCTGGGAAAATTGGAAAGTAGTATGGCAGAAACTAGGCATTGACCCACACTTAACTCCGTACACCAAGATAAGGTGAAAATGGGTTCATGACCTAGGCATACAGAATGAGATTATAAATAAATTGGAAGAGTATAGGATAGTTTACCTCTCAGACCTGTGGAAGAGGGAAGAATTTATGACCAAAGAAGAACTAGAGATCACTATTGACCACAAAATAGAAAATTTTGATTATATCAAATTGAAAAGTTTTTGTACAAACAAAACAAATGCAGACAAGATTAGAAGGGAAACAATAAACTGGAAAAACATTTTTATAGTCAAAGGTTCTGATAAAGGCCTCATTTCCAAAATATATAGAAAATTGACTCTAATTTATAAGAAATCAAGCCATTCTCCAATTGATAAATGGTCAAAAGATATGAACAGACAATTCTCAGACAAAGAAATTAAAACTATTTATAGACATATGAAAATATGCTCCAAATCATTATTAATCAGAGAAATGCAAATTAAGACAACTCTGAGATACCACTACACACCTGTCACATTGGCTAGAATGACAGGGAAAGATAGTGCGGAATGTTGGAGGGGTTGTGGGAAAACAGGGACACTGATAAATTATTGGGGGAATTGTGAACACATCCAGCCATTCTGGAGAGCCATTTGCACCTATGCTCAAAAAGTTATCAAACTGTGTATACCCTTTGATCCAGCTATGTTTCTACTGGGTTTATACCCCAAAGAGATACTAAAGAAGATAAAGGGACCTGTGTGTGCCAAAATGTTTGTGGCAGCCCTGTTTGTAGTGTCTAGAAGCTATGAATGAATGGATGCCCATCAAATGGAGAATGGTTGAGTAAATTGTGGTATATGAATGTTATGGAATATTAGTGTTCTGTAAGAAATGACCAGCAGGATGAATACAGAGAATACTGGCGAAACTTATATGAACTGATGCTGAGTGAAATGAGCAGAACCAGGAGATCATTATATACCTCAACAATGATACTGTTTGAGGATATATTCTGATGGAAGTAGATCTCTTCGATAAAGTGAGCTAATTCAGTTTCAATTGATCAAGGATGGACAGAAGCAGCTACACCCAAAGAAAGAACACTGGGAAATGAACATAAATTGTTTGCATTTTTGCTTTTCTTCCTGGATTATTTGTACCTTCTGAATCCAATTTTCCCTGTGCAACAAGAGAACTGTTCAGTTCTGCACACATATATTGTATCTAGGATATACTGTAATCTATTTAACATGTAAAGGACTGCTTGCCAATCTGAGGGTGGGGGTGGAGGGAGGGGAAAAATTGGAACAGAAGTGAGTGCAAGGGATAATGTTGTAAAAAATTACCCTGGGCATGGGTTCTGTCAATAAAAAGTTATTAAAAAAATAAAAAAAGAAAGAAGGAAGGAAAGAAAGAAAGAAAGAAAGAAAGAAAGAAAGAAAGAAAGAACAAAAAAAGAAAGAAAGAAAAGAAAGAAAGAAAGAAAGAAAAGAAAGAAAGAAAAAAGAAAGAAAGAAAGAAAGAAAGAAAAGAAAGAAAGAAAGAAAGAAAGAAAGAAGAAAGAAAGAAAGAAAGAAAGAAAGAAAGAAAGAAAGAAAAAATAATGTAAAGAGATATTGGGTGGAGGTTTCAAGGATGAAAAAGACTCATTATAATAATGATTTTTAAGGTAAAAGTAAACATAGAACTTGAATAGGGCTTCTAAGATTTATTGTCTCCATCTGAAAGATGGTTTCTCTCTTTACTCTCATTTTCTTTTCTCTATATATTTCTTGTTTTTTGTTTGTTTGCTTGTTTTGTTTGTTTTCCTTCCCAAAGTTTCATAGTGGAGAGTGCTGTATTTAGAATAAAGAAGGCAAGAGTTCAAATTATGCTTCAGGAACTTAACTCTTATGTGACCTGGGTAAGTCACCAATTCTCACTCAATTTCCATAATTGAAAAATAGAGCTATAAAATAGGGATAATGGTAGCACTCACTTTACAGACTTGTTGTAAAGATCAAATGTAACAAAATACACACAATATTTTTGCAAATCTTAAAGCACTACAAATGCTTGCTATTATTTCCTCTATCACAGCAACTTCTAACCTGTAATTCATACATATGTATATGTATATGTGTATGTATATGTAGGTGGTGGAAGTTGAGGGGTTGGAGGATGTGTAAATGAACATATGTGTGGGAGGGTTGTGACTGTAGTTATTTAGTCATGCCTGAGTCTTTGGGAAATTTCCTTTGCAAAGATATTTGAGTGTTTGTTTTGCTTTGTTTTGTCTTTTACTTCCTTTTCTAACTCATTTTTCATATGAGGAAAGTGAAGCAAACAGGGTTAAGTGACTTTCCCAGAGTTAAATAGCTAGTAAATACCTGAGGCCAATTTTGAATTCAGGTCCTCCTGAATCCAGGTCTGGCACTATCAATTCTATCACCTGGCTGCTACGCGTGTGTGTGTGTGTGTGTGTGTGTGTGTGTGTGTGTGTGTGTTTGTGTGTATTTGTATGAGTAGCTAGGTGGTACAATAAAGTAATGGGCCTGGAGTCAGGAAGAGGAGTAGTCTAATTTAAATTTGGCCTTCAGTACCTACCAGTTGGTTTAACCTGGCAAGTCACTTAACCCTGTTTGTCCTGTTTAAGAAATTCTGCTTTACATTACCCTTCTTGGAAATAGAATTCCACATCCTAAGTATCCCTGACAATTACCATCTGATCTGACAACATATCCTTAGGATTTCTGAGCTTTTTCAATCTGGCCTGCAAGTGAGCTCTTTTGCATACAAGATTAAGCTTCTGGGGAGCAAGAATTTTCATTTTATTTTGCTTTATTCCCCACACTTTGCACAGTCCTTGGCACACAGCATCACTTAATATGCAATTTATTCATTCATTAATTCCTTCCATGTTTCATTCATTAATACAACAAGATGAATTTCATCTCTACAGTAATGCTTTCTAAATATGGATCTCTAGCTCTTATTTCTTTATTCATGCCTTAGTCATGTTTTCTTACTTGGGATTAAAATATAAAAGTCATTAAAGTAAGACAATAAATGCAGAAATAGCAGATTAGATTCTATGATTAGTATGGCCCTTTGAAAATTAATCACTGTGCTTACACTGACTAACCAGCCATATACTGTGTTATAAACAAAAAAAGATAACCAAGATAAGATTACCTCAGACCAATGAAGCATTAGTGCTATCATCTGAAAGATACCCTGTGCATTTTCGATTGCATGCTAGGCATTCAAACTAAAAAGTACCACTTCCATCTTCATCTCATTTTCTCTAAAACTAACATCATCTTATAGAAATAGTGTATTGTACTGAAAAAAACATTTGGATCCAAAATCCAGGTTCTTGTCTCAGTTCTATCATAACTATAATTGTAACAATTTATAATTTTTATATACTCTTATTTATGAACAAGAATGTTGGATTGGGTGATTTCTAATGTCTGCTACATCCCATGGAACCTATCTGGTAAGAGAGAAAGGACTCTTCTTGGAAATGTCACTTTAATAGAATTTGAGCAAAAAGTTCCTCTGACAGAATCTATGTCTTACCTCTAAAAGTAGCAAGAGAGTCATAGTTCCCAAAACCATTACAGAAACACAAACCAAACTTATATTTCAGGCTATTTGTTTTGCAAGGCTGGTAATCAGGCACTAAGCAAATATATTAGCAAAGGCTGACAGAAACAGAGAGATAAAAAATGAAAACATACAAACAGATGTGTTAACTCGGGCACCTGGGGTACATAATGAAAAGCACATGTAAATAGTTCTTAAATAAACATTTTAAGACAAATTAAATCATATGTAAAATGCTGGTGAGGGTAATCAAAGGAGACAGGATACAAAATACCATTGAGGAAATGACCCCTGGACAGAGTCCTGTGGAGAAAAAAACAGAAACTCTGTTTGGAAGAACTATACTTAGGGAGAGAAATGATCTGGGGAGAAGCTCACCTGGATTGTAACCACTGGGGAAAGAGAAAAGCATCTGTTAGCTTGCTATTTTGAGTAATTGTTCTTGGCAACCAGTTACTAAGCTTTGCTATTTCTACCTGCTACAGGAAGTGCAGTTACACCAGCAAAGCAAGAGGAATAGGAGGAATCTGTGATTCTTAAAAAAAAAAAAAAAAAAAAAAAAAAAGTACTTAATGCCCAGAGAACATATGGCATGACCCCAGATAAAATAGGAACAAAGAAGGACACTCAATACCACTAGAAGTGTACAGGGCCTGACCCTAACACAAAGTTTCAATCTGGGAAGTGAACATAGAAGTGTAATGGGCTGAGGCTTGAGTTGATGCACTGAGGTCCCAAGTACATGAGGCTAAATAGCAATTGGACCATACTCTATTAAAATATAAGCTTGGAGAAAGAATGGCCCCCACCCACTCTTTGTGCAAGTCCTGATGTGTTGTATAGGAAATGATGATTCTGGTGGGTGGAGGCAGGGGAGTGGAAAAGGAAGGGGAAGGAGAGACTTTTGGGATTGCCATTGCCACGGTTTGCTCAGCTCACATCTCTCTCTCTGTTAGCTGGCTTCCAGTCGCAACTGCCCATATTGCTATCGCAATCTTTCTTGCCTATATTTGCTATCGCAATCTTTATTCACCTCTTCACTTCAATAAATATTGAAGATTTTTCCCTTAACCTGAATTCCTGACTCCGGCTGATTTTAAATACGCGGTCTTTACATAGAAGAAAAATTATTTTTAAAAACAAGAGTTCTTTTGGTGTTTGAGATTACCAAGACATAAACCCAAACAGTAGAATAATTTTAAAATATCTAAAAGTTTGGTTACAAGGTAAATCATAAATCTGACAAAAAACAAAACAAAATTAAAAAAAAAACATACACTTAAGGTATATTTTTAATGAAAAGCTACATGAATGAAATGGGTGGAAATGAACACTTCAGAGAAAGAAGAATGAATAACAGCACAAAAGGGACAAACCCTTAGCCCAGTAATAAACTAGAACTGATTAGAAGAGTTTAAGTATCATCATCACTCTTCAGTTTTCCCATCCTGTGAATCTCTCCTAATACAAAGTAACAATACTCCAAACAACTGCTACACTGCCAATGCAACTACTTCTATCTGATATTCTATATCTCTTAGCTTCTTCCCAGAAATCTTTCTGGAATGAAAATGACATGACTCTGACTAGTTTGAGATCATCAGTCCTATGAATGAGCTTCTACTTTTTGAGGGGAGGAGGGGCAGAATTAGGTAGAGAAAGCTGCAGGGAGTTTTAATGTGCCTCAGCTACTGCTTTTCTGCTCATAAGTGCCCTGCTTTAGTCCAGGCCTGACTTTCTTTTCTAAAATTCTATGGTTCTAGTTCTTTTTCCTCAAAATTCATTAATTCTCTTAAATTTCCTTTTTCTACTAATGGCTTTAACCCAGTGGTATATTGGAATGAGTCCTTGACCACTAGAGAGATCCAATTGTTAAGTTCTTATTTTGAGTATTTTCACATCAGAAATTAGCAAATGTTATAAAGCAGAACTTGATTTATTATTTTGCTGATTATTTGGACTTAAGTAAATGATGGAGAAAATATTAAAACTATAGATTTAATTTAGAAGTATGTTTAACACATTTTATTATTATTAATCATTTATCAGTATAATACTGGCTACTACCATTATCCCAGTCACCCAGTCTTTAGAGTTTATTTTATCTTTCTCAATTACAATCATCTTTCCTCATCAGACTACCTCAATCATTTACCAAATACTAATGACCCTTAGACTAGTGCTTTTAGCTCCTTGGTCCTCAGTTTTCATCCACAAAGTAGTTTAGTGTCGGCCTGGAGTCAGTTCAAATCTAGGTTAAAACTCTTGTTTCAGATACTTATTAGCTATGTGAACCTGAATGAGTCAAGTTAATTTTGTTTGCCTCAGTTTTCTCATCTGTAAAATTACCTAGCGAAGGATATGGCAAATCATTGTAATATCTTTGCCAAGAAAATCCCAAATGTGGTAATGAAGAGTCAGACAACTGAAAAAACAGTTTTCAACAACAAATGTGAACAAAATGAAAGTGGTACACTTGATTCTCTCTAAGATTCATTTCAGTTCTGAAGTTTGTGATCCTGAGATTTTAAGCTTCTTGAGGATGACTATGTCATATTTCATTTCTCTTCTCAGATTCTCATACAGTTCTTTGTCATATTAGACATTTTGATCTGAATTGATAAAAAATAGATTTGGTTCATAGGAAAGATTATAAAATATTTATTTTATAATATAAATATATTTATATTATAAATATAATATAAAATATTAATTTTATGAATTAATAATTAATTAATAAAATAAAATAAATAGATAAAATAAAATAAATAGAATTGTGTGCTATTTTATTTATTATTGATATTCTCCTGGAAAGGAAATATCCATGCTAACATTCAATAAAAATATTAAAAGAAATCAAACTATGTTAACCTTTAAATTTTGACCAAAAATAATAGTCTTGTCACAGACAATTTTCTAATGGAAATATATTTGCTATTTTGATTGTAACAAACATTTTAGGGAATGGGAGATGATTAGGGCATTTTAAAACCAAATTATATTTTTAAGTATGTTTTATAAACTTCTTGGTACAAATATTTTAAACTTGGAAAACTAGTAATATTTTAATGTCTGTCCTTGAAATATAATTATTTTAGGATATATTACAGCAAAGATTTTCACAATTCCTTGAAAATTTTTCGGGTAATCTAAATGAGATAAGAGTTTCTAAAAATGGTTATTCATCAGAGTTGGCCTTGACCCCATACAAATATAAGAACAAATAGAAAGGTTTAACAGTATGAACTATTTGTCTCACTTTTCATATAGTCTCAATTCAACAAATATAAATAACTTTTAAAATAATAGCTAATGATAGGGAAGCTGGTTGGTGTAGTGGATAGAGCACCAGCCCTGTAATCAGGAGAACCTGAGTTCAAATCTGGCTTCAGGCTCTTAATACTTCCTGGCTATGGGACCCTGGGCAAATCACTTAATCCCAACTGTCTCAGCAAAACATAAATAAATAAATAGAAAGTTTAAAATGATAGCTAGTAATACCTAGCATTTATATAATGGTTTGTTTTATAAATATTATTGCATTTTATCCTCACAACAACCTTGGAATATAGGTACTAATTATATCCTTTTTACAGAAAGATTTTGCAAGAAAGAGATTAAATAATTTTAGAAAGTTAATTGAGTTCTTATATTTGAATCTGATTTCAGGTCTTCCATTGTATCATTCATATGCTTCTCATATTATCTGTAATGTACCTTTTAATAGGCATATTCCAGGGGTAATCAGATGTTAAATCAGGGATTTTGTTGTTGTGGGCCAGAACTCTGAACTTGAAACAAAGTATTGTTACAAGGTGCTAAGTCAGTGGAATTGATAGATACAATGATTATCTAGTTTAGTATGGTTCAGTATAATTGATTTAATCTTACAACAAATAATGGTTGCCTAGTGATATAATGATTGGTTTATATTTAGTGTAGAGCATATAAACAGGGACTGAGAGCCACAGAGGAGAAGTTCACAAAGGGAGAGGCAGAGAAGACAAAGGACTGGAGACAGGAGCTTAAGCTCTCAAAACCAAGGGGAGAAATTCAATTCAATCTTCAATCTTCCTGGTGGCTAGCCTGGCAAGCTGTACTTCTCGCACTAAGACCAAGGCCAGACTGAAAGGCTCCGAAAAAGCTGCCAAGCATCAAGCAGAGAGATAATAAAGGATTTGGACTTTAACCCCTGGAAACTCTTGTGGTGATTACTGAATTGAAATGAAGGCTGCTTCCAGAGACCCCAAGAAAACCTAACCAAAGAACATTACATTTTGTAATCAATAAAATGAAGATATAGAGTCAGGAAAGAGATTAGATAGGGTTGAAAGAGAAAAAAAAAAAAGAAAAAGAAAGAAAGATACCACTCTCAGATGAATAAAGATTACAGCTCAAACATGTTGAAGGAACTAAGTATGGTTTGATACATATCAATAAATTGTTTTCTAGAGATCCCTCTCTCACTTACAATGATCTTGACTCTATTGAGACCAAGTAAGTTCTTTAACACTGTGATACACTGAAAAATTATGTGTGCCCTGTCCCATACATATACACATACATGTGCATGCATATGCATATTTTTGAGTCATTTTTCAATTATATCTGATTATGACCACATTTGGGGTTTTCATGTCAAAGATATGCCATTTCCTTCTCCAAGTCACTTTACAAATGAGGAAATGAAGCAAACAGAGTTAAATGATTTGTCCATAGTCACACCTTGAGCAAGTATCTTAGTTCAGATTTGAACTCAGGAAGAGTAGTCTTCCCTGACTCCAGTCCAGGACTTCATACATTGTACCACCTAGATGCTTCATATATGCAAATAAATATTTATGAATATTTTATTTTTGTCACACTAATTTTTAAAAAATTAATATAAGAAACTAGGGCTATCTGGATTTAGGGGAAACAATGACTTTCCCTTAAATACCAGACTCTCAATCACCACTTGGCAGTTTTTCCTACACAATATCTGTTACATAGTGTTATTTGCTAGAACAGCTCTTTGAGAGGGCAGATAGCCTTTCCATGTTTTATTTAGAACAGTGAAGAATTACAGAATTTCTTAAGAGATTTGATCAATGCTCCCTTGCCAAGAACAGAGCTAAAATAGCTTCCTGATTTTGCTAACACTTATCAGACTCTATGCATATTCCATCATTTTTACAAGGGTAAAAGGAAAGAAAACAGAGGAAGACATGAATTGTGATTGATAAAGAGCATTTTAATTGGATTGCATAGAACTGAGTACACTTAACCAGAAGCCCAGAGGCCCAGCCTATATTCCCAGATCTACACTTCTCTAATAAAGGGGCTCAGGGCAAAGCATTTCACTTCTCCAGACTGCAGTTTCTTCATCTGTCAAATAAGAAGGTTGAATTAGATGATCTTTATGGTTTCTTATTACTCTGAGATGGTATAATTCCAATCTGTATTAAGAGGAATAAAGAAGTCCTTTGAACAAGCTGCATTTAGTTTTTTTTTTCTCCTTTTGCTATAGATTTGCCCAATTTAGTAAAAATCAGTGAAATGCTGAGACATAATATGACTAAATTTCAACAAGTTTTTGTGTAATGAAAAATGAGTTCAGATTAAAAAAAAAAAACTGGGTTCAAATATTGAATTCTTCCCATCAATATGTTATCATAGGCAAATTATTCAATCTTAGTATTTCTATTTGAAAAGTAAGTATTGAATTACTTCTCTCTCATAACAGTCATAGAAAGCAATTTGTAAAATTTGCAACTCCATATATATGCAGGCTATTATTATTTCTTACTAAATGTGTTGTATGCTAATTTATTGTTCCCCAGCCCCTGTTAATGTTTTTGCACAAATTTATCCTTTATAATAGGAAATGCCTAGGTATTGTTGAGAATAGTTTTTAGTGTCTTCCTCACTCTTGCCCCTCATAACAAGAAAAAAGTGTAATCACAAAACCCTCAAAGACTTTCTTTTCTAATCCCCACTCCTCACTCCTCTCTCCTAAGACTGGGAGGAAAGTCAGTCTTTGTCAGCTTGATAAGACTATATATTGACATACAGACTATATGTAGGAATAAAAAGAACTTTCAGATTCCATTTTAAAATTCTCTTTTTTTTTTTCATAATGAGGCATTGAGGTTTTTGTTTGTTTGTTGGTTTGTTTTTAAATAAATGAAAGTTGCCTTAGTATTGTCCCTAGTTTTACAAAAGGTACCGATAAAGAAAAAAAGATATAAATCCCAGTTGTTATATTATGAAACACTACAGTGCTTTTGACATTCCGGCATCATCTTCCATTTCCTATCTCCTAACTTTGACTTCTCTACTTCCCTGATTCATTTCAATTTCTCATCAAGCTGAGGTAGCTTTCACTCTCTCATGTTTTCACTAAGATCAGCATAAACTTCCAAGTACTCAAGAATTTTATTAAGGATATTTCTACTTCTTCAATTCGCAGAGTGGGATGCAAGATAGAGTGATGGACCAAGGTAAAAGACAGAAATGTCATATAAATATTTGTTGAATAAAAAATAGATTCTTTAGTTATCCTTTTTTTTTTTTTTTTTTTTTTTTTTTGTATTTTAGGAGTTGGTCTCTCTGCAAGCAATGTCTATAATAATGATGACCAGTTTACTTAGAGCCAACTAATTCTAGGTAAGTTAAGATGCAGCTACAGGCACTAGGAAGCAAAGAAGCAAAATAAGCTTACTAGAAATGGAAATATCAACATAAATGGTGTTTGCCTTTGATAATGCCTTTCTTTCTTGCTAATGGCCTTGTATCCTACATAAGGGAAAAAGAGCGGAACTAAACCTATGATTTTATTGTCATAGGGTGTCTTTAGAGGAAAACTTTTCAAAATTCATGAAGAAAAAATTGAGCTTACATGTCTCAATCAGTCAAAATATCAAATAATGCCTAAAGTCAGTACAATGTAAGTTCAAATCTGGTCTCAGACACTTAACATTTCCTGATTGTGTGACCGTGGGAAAGTCTCTTAACCCTAATTGCCTCATAAAAAAAAAATAATAATAATCAAGTAATGTTAATGGCAACTCCATTGAATAATAAAATTAAGTCTAGATTTAAAAGGGGTTTCCTATTTAATATAATTATTAATGTTATTAATATTTCTCAATATTATCTATGATTGCATTATGTAAGTATTCTCTCCAATTACATAGGAAATAAATCCACCAATATTAGAATCCCATCCATAGTCTTTCACAAATATGTGGAAGCCCTTTTTCGCATTCTCATAAAAAAAGTTGCTAGTGGATCTCACTCTCACTGTGTGAAGTTAACTAATTTTTTTTGTTTATGAACTTCTTTGGTAACATCCATTTTGTTGCTTCATGTTCTCAATCCTATACTTGAAACCTATTATATTCTACTTAATCACCCTTATGTGATTTATTGAAAACTCAAGAAATAAAACCAAAACAAGTTCTTTTTAACAAAAAAAATGAAATGAGAAATAAAATATGGGAAGGATTTTTAAATATAATAAGTAGGCCCTTCCAATAAACAATGACTACAATAATATAAATAAAGAAAATCAGATTTCTTTTAAGGAATTTTTTAAAAAGAACATCAGATATACTGAAAAAAACTAATAGTACCAGACAACAGACAATGAAACATATTTTCATCTTCTTACCAGAAAGATAGAACTATTAAAGTGTTATGTAGAATTTCAGATATAATTTATTTATTGTTTTTGCTTAGATATTTGTCTTTGTTTATGTTCCTGGTGGTTCTGGTAGTGGTTATGGGGAAGGTTCAGTTTTGATGAGAGATGAGCACTTTGAGAAATAAATATTAGATAAAAACAAAACTATCAATAAAACTTATTTGAAAAGAAAAAAGGATATTAATTTTCAAGATTAAAGATGTTAATTTATCCTCACATTTCTCTATTAAACTTCTCTTTTTCTGTCCTCTCCTTTTCTTTCTTACATTAAACCAACCCAATGACTGTCTATATTTACATGACAATCTATATTTAAAGAAGCAGCTGTGCTATATTTTATGTCAATATCTCCCATGAAATAACTATGAGACTGTCAGAAAACCTTAGCCTCTCAATGTGTGCACCAGGTGGCTGCTATTCTATTAAACAAACGGGATTTTAAAAATACTTCGTGTGAATTAAGATTGCTTCCCTGAGAATTAATGATAGCAGTTGCCTAAGGAGTGAGACACATCCCTAGATTTAATACCTTGTTTGTAGCAGTTATTCTTTAAAAGCTTACAATCTATGAAATCATGAGCCTCATGCTAGAACATGCAAATTTCCAAAGATTATGGCATTGCTTCTGCATTGTGTCTAATTCATCATTCTACCATCTGTTTAAACATGGGATTTATCACTGGTTGCTGGCTTGGAGTAAGTAATATTTAAAACCTCTATTCAGTTTGAACATTGATCTGCAAAGTTGTGTCCATGGAGCCTCTGCAGGGCTTCCATGACTCAGCGAGAACCAAACCTAATACCCATTCAAAAGCCAAATGACATTCTACCCAGCTGTGGTCGAATTATGCTTTGGTGCTTTGGGGTACCCTTCTTCCAAATGAAATATTGCAGATAGAACAAAGACCTATCTAATGTCAAATTCATTACATAACATTATCAAAAATATGCACAGGTTCCTTTTAAAAAGTATTCTTGATTAGATTACTGATCATAAGCTAAATTTCTTTCATTGCAAACCAAGGATTAGTCTGCATGGATGCTGATCATAATATCTGAATTTTGGTTAGTAATAATTGCTTTTATTCTTTCCCATAATTATAGTGGGGATAATTCTTTTTACACTTTCCTATACTGCTCAATATTTTTTAATATAGTGCTTTTTGCCTTTTGGTATGGAAATATAAGATAGTTTTCTATCTGCAATGAAGCTTCCTATGAAAGCCGATTACTTTATGATTTCAAACGAAAATATTGTCAATTTCAACATCATCCCAATTGAACATGTTTGGTGAGTTAGTTAAGACATAAAATGGTAGACATCTTCAGGAAGGATAGGAGGAATTAAACAAGTGGTGCTTGGGTTTGTAAGTGAGGAGTTAATGAAAGTCAGAGAGGGAAGATAATCCTTTTCCTTGACATATTAAAGTTGATTATAATGGGACATAATATTGAAAATGACTTGTGAATAATGAATTATGTCAGAGAGAACTAAGAAAAAAATAAGTTGTGCCAAAAAGTTAGAGCTTTTGAGCACCAATAGGAATTGAATATGCAAGAGGAAATGGATATAGAGAAGAAAGAAAATGAGATGAGTGTATCATCTTAGATAAATCATATAATAGCCGATAAGAAAACTTGCTTTCTATAATTTTTCAATTATTTTCTATTTTCCAAATTACAAAGGTTCATCCTAGATTGAGAAAATGGGAACAGCCTAAGGGCAAAAATTTTAATAATATGCATTAATTGATGTAAAATCATTTATGTAAGCCACTCATAATCAAGGGTTTAGGCGATTGCTTCCTCTATAATGGGATCAGACTGTGTTTTCTTACTTTTCATATGAAGATTATGCTCATTTATTGTCTGTAGATGAGAAACAAATAATATGCTTAGAAAGATATAAAATATATGTCATTGTAAAAGAGGAAACCATTTGAAAGCCATTGGCTACACACTGTTATTAAAAAAAAAAAAAAAAATTCTTACTGTATTGTTTTGCAGTCCTTGCTATTTTTTAAGGATTCAGCTTCCTTTTTTTTTTCCTATCTATTTATTTGTTTATTTATTTACAAAGTTTTTTTATTTTCAATACATATGCACAGATATAGTGACAACATTGACCCTTGCATAGCCTTGTTATACCCTCCTTCCCCCAACCTCCTCCCCTAGATGACAAGTCTAAAATGTCTAATCCTGTATAATGTTGATATAATTCTCTTGCTGCACAAGAGAAATCAGATCAAAGAAAGACAGTAAATGAGTAAGAAAACAAAATGCATATGAACAGCAACAAAAATATTGGGATGCACATTCAGTTCCTACAATCCTCTCTCTGGATGTAGATGGCTCTCTTCATCAGAAGATCATTGGAAATGGCATCAATCATCTCATTGTTGAAAAGAATCATGTTCATCAGAATTGTTCATCATATAACATTGATATTGCCATGTACAATGATCTGCTTTTTCTCATTTCACTTTTTTCATTTCACATTTTCTCTCCAGGCCTTTCTAAAATCATCCTCCTGACCATTTCTTACAGAACAATAATAACATTATTAACATTATTATATAACATTAATAACATTATTATATAACATTGTTCCATAACATTCATATACCATAGCTTATTCACCCATTCTCCAACTGATGAGTATCCACTCAGTTTCCAGTTACTTTGCACTTCAAAAAGGGCTGCCACAAACATTTTTGCACATATGGGTCTCTTTCCTTGCTTTAAGATCTCTTTGGGATATAGGAACACTGCTGAGTCAAAGGATATGCACAGGTTGATAACTTTTTGAACATAATTCCAAATTGCCCTCCAGAATGGTTACATATACTCACAATTCCACCAACAATGCAGTAGTGTCCCAGTTTTCCCACATCACATACAACATTTGTCTGTTTCTTTTCTTGTCATCTCAGCCAATCTGAGAGGTGTGTAGTGGTATTTCAGAGTTGTCTTAATTTGCATTTCTCTGATCATAATGATTTGGAACACGTTTTCATATGACTAGAAATAGTTTCAATTTCTTCATCTGAAAACTGTTTGTTCATATCCTTTGATCATTTATCAATTGGATAATGACTTGATTTCTTATAAATTAGAGTCACTTTTGTATATATTTTGAGATGAGGGTTAATCACAACCTTAAGCTGTAAAAATGTCTTCCCAATTTATTGCTTCTTTTCTAATCCTGTCCACATTAGTCTTGTTTATACAAAAGCTTTTTAACTTAATATAATCAAAATTTTCTAATTTTGTGATCAATAATGACCTCTAGTTCTTCTTTGGTCACAAATTCCTTCCTCCTCCACAGGTCTGAGAGATAAACTATCCTATGTTCTTCTAATTTATTTATAATCTCACTCTTTTTGCCTTGAACCCATTTTGATCTTATCTTGGTATATGGTGTTAAGTGTAGACCAATGCCTAGTTTCTGCCATACTAATTTCTAATTTTCCTGGCAGTTTTTGTAAAATAATGAATTCTTATCCCAAAATCTGGGGTCTTTGAGTTTGTCAAACACTAGATTGCTATAGTTATTGAATATTTTGTCCTGAGAACTAATCTATTCCACTGATCAATTAGTCTATTTCTTAGCTACTATCAAATGGTTTTGGTGACTACTGCTTTGTAATAGAGTTGTAGATCAGGTACAGCTAGGCCACCTTGATTTGATTTTTTTTTCCATTAGTTCCTTTGAAATTCATGACTCTTTGTTCTTTCAGATGAATTTTGTTGTTATTTTTCCTAGGTCATTAAATAGTTTCTTGGTAGTCTGATTGGCATAGCACTAAATAAATAGATTAGTTGAGGTAGTATTGTCATCTTTATTATATTTGCCTCACCTATCCAGGAGCAGTTAATGTTTTTCCAGTTGTTTAGATCTGACTTTATTTGTGTGTAAAGTGTTTTGTAGTTTTGCTCATATAATTCCTGACTTTCCCTTGAGAGATAGATTCCCAAATCTTTTATAGTATCAACAGTAATTTTAAATGGAATTTCTCTTTGTATGTTTTGCTGTTGGATTTTGTTAGTGATGTATAAAAAAAGCTGAGGATTTATGGGGATTTATTTTGTATCCTTTGCTAAAGTTGTGAATTATTTCTACTAGCTTTTTAGTAAAATCTCTGGGATTCTCTAATATACCATCATATCATCTGCAAAGAGTGATAATTTGGTTTCCTTGTTACCTACTCTAATTCCTTTAATTTCTTTTTCAAATCTTATTACCAAAGCTAGCATTTCTAATACAATATTTAATATAATGGTGATAGTGGACAACTGTTATGAGTTCAAATGTTGGAGTTCTTGCTCTTCTCAAAACACAGTCGGTTTAGCTTAGGGCCCTCCGAATATCTCCAAATCCAAAGGTTCTGTCCTTCAGCCTCTGCCTCTGCTTTCTTCAGCCTCCAACCAACACAGAGATGGAATGTCTCTCTTGTCTCCTTCTGGGGAGCCCAGCCACCAACTACAGTGGTGTGAGATGAAGATGAATCTGGTTGTCCACTGAACTCTCCACTCGTAGCTTTATCCTCTGAAAACTCTTCGTCTACCACCAGCCAGCCAAGAGGAAAAATGTATTCTGGAATGGCTGTCTCGCCTTATATGTGAATCTTCTGAGAGAATGGGATTATGGGTTTTCTCCTATAGTGCTCTCTGGCCCAAAGAGCTTTAAGGGAGGTGTGAACTCCCTTGAAGTTAGAAAGTTTACTTTGTGAAGCTGGCATACTTGTGAACTCCAATGAGTAAAGGTGTGAACACAAGCCTTGTATTAATTAGTTCTACTTAGTACCTTGTTTCAGGTTCTGGCCAAAATCTTCTTGTAAGATTAGATCAACTCTAATTAGTTAGCAGTTAGTAAGGATTCCAACATCTCCCCTTTCTTTTGTTAGATGAAAACACCAAAGGAAATAGGAAATCTAATCAGATTAGTGGATTTCTAAAGGGGTACACATAAATCCATCAATATGGGCCAGAACTTTGTAACAGATATACATGGTATACATAAATCCATCAATATGGGAGGCATTATACATAATTTACAAAAGCACATAGCAATATAACACAGGCTAGTAGTAATGTAACAACATGAATCAACCTGAAAATTTACACATGTCCATAAGTCCTAGAAATAGTCCATAAGGAATCCATTGTCCATTAGTTCATGTGCCAGGAATCCAATAGTTCCTGTAAGCCCTGAAGTACTGCAAGTCTCATCAACAATTTCTCATCTTAAGGAATACAATGATTCTCGCTGGTTTTTCAAGAACTAAAACAGTTTCATCTTGTGTTAGGAAATCCAAAGATTCCTGAAGATTTTAAAAGTCTTTTTAACAGACTCCTTGTCAACTATGCTCTTTCAATGGTGAGCACAATCAGCAACAGAACCACCCGATATTTCTTGGGTCTTCTCCTTTGTTTCAAGGGTCTGCTCCATCTCTCTGCGATGGATAAGGCGAATGCGGCTCGTAGGCACCCATCTGATTCCTTCTCCACATGTAGAGATGCAAGCAAATCCTCTCCCCCAAGCAGTTAGCCTATCTGGTTTCTGCCATACTAATTTCTAATTTTCCTGGCAGTTTTTGTAAAATAATGAATTCTTATCCCAAAATCTGGGGTCTTTGAGTTTGTCAAACACTAGATTGCTATAGTTATTGAATATTTTGTCCTGAGAACTAATCTATTCCACTGATCAATTAGTCTATTTCTTAGCTACTATCAAATGGTTTTGGTGACTACTGCTTTGTAATAGAGTTGTAGATCAGGTACAGCTAGGCCACCTTGATTTGATTTTTTTTTTCCATTAGTTCCTTTGAAATTCATGACTCTTTGTTCTTTCAGATGAATTTTGTTGTTATTTTTCCTAGGTCATTAAATAGTTTCTTGGTAGTCTGATTGGCATAGCACTAAATAAATAGATTAGTTGAGGTAGTATTGTCATCTTTATTATATTTGCCTCACCTATCCAGGAGCAGTTAATGTTTTTCCAGTTGTTTAGATCTGACTTTATTTGTGTGTAAAGTTTTTTGTAATTTTGCTCATATAATTCCTGACTTTCCTTTGGTAGATAGATTCCCAAATATTTTATGCTGTCAACAGTTATTTTGAATCGAATTTCTCTTTGTATCTCTTGCTGTTGGATTTTGTTGGTGATGTATAAAAATGCTGAGCATTTATGGGGATTTATTTTGTATCCTGCTACTTTGCTAAAGTTATGAATTATTTCTAATAGCTTTTTAGTAGAATCTCTGGGGTTCTCTAGGTATACCATCATATCATCTGCAAAGAGTGATAGTTTGGTTTCCTCATTGCCTACTCTAATTCCTTTAATCTCTTTGTCAAGTCTTATTGCAGAGGCTACTGTTTCTAATACAATATTGAATAATAATGGTGATAGTGGACAACTGTTATGAGTTCAAATGTTGGAGTTCTTGCTCTTCTCAAAACACAGTCGGTTTAGCTTAGGGCCCTCCGAATATCTCCAAATCCAAAGGTTCTGTCCTTCAGCCTCTGCCTCTGCTTTCTTCAGCCTCCAACCAACACAGAGATGGAATGTCTCTCTTGTCTCCTTCTGGGGAGCCCAGCCACCAACTACAGTGGTGTGAGATGAAGATGAATCTGGTTGTCCACTGAACTCTCCACTCGTAGCTTTATCCTCTGAAAACTCTTCGTCTACCACCAGCCAGCCAAGAGGAAAAATGTATTCTGGAATGGCTGTCTCGCCTTATATGTGAATCTTCTGAGAGAATGGGATTATGGGTTTTCTCCTATAGTGCTCTCTGGCCCAAAGAGCTTTAAGGGAGGTGTGAACTCCCTTGAAGTTAGAAAGTTTACTTTGTGAAGCTGGCATATTTGTGAACTCCAATGAGTAAAGGTGTGAACACAAGCCTTGTATTAATTAGTTCTACTTAGTACCTTGTTTCAGGTTCTGGCCAAAATCTTCTTGTAAGATTAGATCAACTCTAATTAGTTAGCAGTTAGTAAGGATTCCAACAGGCAACCTTGTTTCACTCCTGATCTTGCTGGGATAGATTCCAGTTTTCCCCCATTATATATGATGGTTACTGATGGTTTTGAATATATGTTTCTTACCATTTTAAGGAAAAGTCCATTTATTCCAATACTCTCCAGTGTTTTTTATAGGAATGGATGTTGGATTTTTATCAAATTTTTTTTTGCCTCTTTTGAGATGATCATATGGTTTTTGTTAATTTGGATATTGATATAGTCAATTATGCTAATAGTTTGCCTAATATTGAACCAGCCCTGCATTCCTGTAATAAATCCTACTTGGTCATGGTGTATTATCCTAGAGATGGTTTTCTGTAATCTTTTTGCTAATATTTTATTTAAGATTTTTGCATTGATGTTCATTAGGGAAACTGACCTAGAATTTTCTTTCTCTGTTTTCATCCTACCTGGTTTAGGTATCTGTACCATGTCTGTGTCATGAAAGGAATTTGATAGAACTCCTTTTATCACTAATTTTTCAAATAATTTATATAGCATTGGAGTTAATTGTTCTTTAAATGTTTGGTAGAATTCACATGTAAATCCATCTGGTCCTGGGGATTTTTTTTAAGGAGTTAATTAATAGCTTGTTCTATTTCTTTTTCTAAAATGGAACTGTTTAGGATATTTACTTCCTCCTCTGTTAGTTTGGGCAAGCTATATTTTTGGAGGTATTCTTCTATTTCATTTAAGTTGTCGAATTTATTGGCATAAAGGTGGGCAAAGTAACTCCTAATTATTGCTCTAATTTCCTCTTCATTAGTGGCGAGTTCTCCCTTTTCATTCTTAAGACTAACAATTTGATTTTCCTCTTTCCTTTTTCTAATCAGATTTACTAAGGGTTTGTCTATTTTGTTGGTTTTTTCATAGAACCAACTCTTAGTTTTATTAATTAATTCAATAGTTTTTTTTTTTTTTTACTTTCAATTTTATCGCTCTCTCCTTTTATTTTTAGAATTTCAAGTTTAGTATTTGACTGGGGGTTTTCAATTTGTTTCTTTTCTAGCATTTTTAGTTGTAAGCCCAATTCATTGACCTTCTCTTTCTCTATTTTATGCAAATAGGCCTCTAGAGATATGAAATTTCCCCTTATTACTGCTTTGGCTGCATCCCATACATTTTGGTATGATGTCTCATTATTATCGTTTTCTTGGGTGAAGTTATTAATTATGTCTATGATTTGCTCTTTCATCCAAACATTCTTTAGTATGAGATTATTTAGTTTCCAATTGTTTTTTGGTCTACTTTCCCCTGGCTTTTTGTTGAAAGTAATTTTCATTGCATCGTGGTCTGAAAAGGATGCATTTACTATTTCTGCCTTACTGCATTTGAATTTGAGGTTTTTATGTCCTAATATATGGTCAATTTTTGTGTAGGTTCCATGAACTGCTGAAAAGAAAGTGTACTCCTTTCTGTCTTCATTACATTTTCTCCAGAGATCTATCATATCTAACCTTTCTAGTATTCTATTTACTTCTTTGACTTCTTTCTTATTTATTTTGTGGTTTGATTTATGTAATTCTGAGAGTACAAGGTTGAGATCTCCCAGTATTATAGTTTTGCTGTCTATTTCTTCTTGCAGCTCTCTTAATTTCTCTTTTAAGAATTTAGATGCTACACCACTTGGTGCATATATGTTTAATATTGATATTGCTTCATTATCTATGCTACTCTTTAGCAAGATATAGTGCCCTTCCTTATCTTTTTTAATTAGATCAATTTTTGCTTTAGCTTGATCTGAGATCAGGATGGCTACCCCTGCTATTTTGACTTCACCTGAAGCATAGTAGATTTTGCTTCAACCTTTTACCTTTACTCTATATGTATCTCCCTGCTTCAGGTGTGTTTCCTATAAACAACATATTGTAGGATTCTGGCTTTTAATCCATTCTGCTAACTGCCTCCTCTTTATGGGGGAGTTTACCCCATTCACATTTATGGTTAAAATGACCAATTCTATATTACTTGCCATCTTGTTAACCCCTGTTTATGATTTTCTCCCTTCTTTCCCCATTACCCTCCTTCCTAGTATTAAGCTTGTGAGCACCACTTGCTTCTCACAGCTCTCCCTTTTTAGTATCCCTCCCCCCCCAACCTTCGAGTTCCTCCCCCTATCTTACCCCTTTCCCTCACAGTTTCTGTATTTCCTTGCACTTAGCTTATTCCTTCCCTTTTCACTTTTCCCTTCTCACTTTTCAATGAGGTGGGGGAAGTTTCACCATAAATTGAATATGTCTAAAATTTTTCTCTTTAAGCCAATTCTGAAGGCAGTAAGATACCCACTATATTCATCCCCCTCCATTCTTTCTCTCAGATATAATAGGTTTCCTTTGCCTCTTTATGAGATATTGTACCCTGTTGGAATCCTTACTAACTGCTAAGTAATTAGAGTTGATCTAATCTTACAAGAAGATGTTTTGGGCAGAACCTGAAACAAGGTACTAAGTAGAACTACCCATAATCCCTCTCTCTGGAAAGAGCATAAATAGGCCAATGGGCCAGTCGGAGAGTTCTGGAGAGTGAAGACGCTACAAGTCGAGATTTCACCGGAATGACATGAAGACTGGAGCTGGCTGGAGGCTGAAGACAGCAGAGGCAGAGGCTGAAGGACCAGACCTTTGGATTTAAAGACATTTGGAGAGAGCTCTTGGAACCAAGCAGAGAGATAGGCCTCTAAGCTAACCAGGCTAGAAGAAAAAGCTCACCACATCTTGGCGCCCGAACAGGGACAGATTCAGATCCATCTGAACTAGATCACAACATTTTGGCGCCCAACGTGGGGCAAAACAGACCCCTCAGTGGATTTCAGTGGAAAAGCTCCGATCCTGATTCAAGTGGAAAAGCCTCTGATCCTGATCCAGTGGAAAAAACTTCAACCCAGAAATTAGGGTGAGTGCAACAAAGAAATTTTGTTAGAAGAGTTAAAGTAGAATTTCAGCTAAGATGGGACAGATATTTAGAAAACAATCTGTTTCTGTTCAAGGAAAATGTTTAGAGAGCATTGTCAAAATTATGGAAAGCCAAGGTTTAATTATAAGTTTACAGCAAATCACTGAACTTTTACAAACTGTAAAGGACATATGTCCTTGTTTCTCTCTTGATAAGGAATTAGATCTAAATGAATGGAAATTGGTTGGAGAGGATCTTTGTCAATTCTATGATAAAAATGGGCCTAACTCAATAATTAATACATATAATGTAATACAATTGGCTATAAGAAGTTATTTAAGTGATAGAATGATGAAAAGGAAAGTACAGGAGGAAGTGCCAATTTTACTAGGTGAAAAGGAGGACAAATCAGATGAGAATGGAGTTAATTACAATTCTGAGTATGATACTTCACAGCAGGAGGAATTAGGTGATTCCACATCTCATGACCCTCCCCCCTCAATTAACCCTTCATGGGTGGAACAAGGGGGAGGGAGAGAGACAGAAACACAGTCAGCTTCTCCTGTAAAGCAGAATTTGACAAGATTAGAAAAAGCATTAATTAAAGCAAAAAATGAAGGAGAAGATATATCTGATTTTATAAATGCACATCCTGTGATTGAAGAGCTCAACTCCTCAGGTCAAAAAGAGAGAAAATACACTCCTTTTAATTTGGGAAAAATTAAAGATTTGAAAAAGGGTTGCACTCTTTATGGGGCTACATCATCTTATGTGAAGATGTTACTGGATAATTTGTCTTATGAAATCCTAACCCCGAATGACTGGAAATCCATAACAAAAACTTGTCTAGAACCGGGACAAAATTTATTGTGGCTTTCGGAGTTTCATGAATTATGTAGGATTCAAGCCCAACGCAATAGGCAAACAGGAGCTATTGTACAAGTTGCTTTTGACCAACTAACTGGAGAAGGTCAGTATGCAGAGAGTTCAGAACAGATTTATTATCCCATAACAGTGTATGAGCAAATTTCTAAGGCTGCAATAAAAGCTTGGAATTCTCTCCTGGACAGAAAGATGGAAATAATGCTTTCACAAAAATAGAGCAAGGTCCCAATGAACCTTTTGCAGATTTTGTGGGACGTTTACAAACAGCTGTAATAAGAACCATTGGAGACAATGCAGCAACAGAAATAATGACTAAACATTTGGCTAAGGAAAATGCCAATGAGGTTTGCAAAAGAATTATATGGGGGCTAGACAAAGATGCTCCTTTAGAGGAAATCATAAGACGCTGTGCCACAGTGGGCACAAATGCTTATTATGCCCAGACTATGATGAACATGGAAAGACAAGGTCCTTCTTGGCAGAGGAATTCTAGAGAAACTCGTCGATGTTTTCAATGCGGAAAAGTTGGACATTTGAGAGCTCATTGTAGATATGGAGATAGAGTGAGAAGACAGGGTGAGAGAAAACCCAAAACCCCATGTCCAAAATGTAACCGAGGCTTTCACTGGGCCTCTAAATGTATATTGACCCAGAGGAATGAGAGGCAGGGCCCAGCTCTAAAGTATCAATCAAAGGACAGGTGGGGCATGATAGCAGCTGAGGTCACACCCAGAGAGACTTTACAAATTCAGGATTCTGATGTCATCAACCAACAGAAAAGCAATCAGGATTACAGTTGGGAAGAATACAGGCCTTTTAAGACAACAAGACAATATCCAATGCAAACGACTCCAATGTAATTACCAGATGATGAGGAGAAATCCCAAATTTGGTAAATAGAAGGGAATTAGATTAACTGCTTGGGGAAGAGGATCTGCTTATATTTCCACAGATGGAGAAAGAATCAGATGGCTGACTATGAAACTGTTAAAAAGACTTTTAAAAGCTTCAGGAATCATTGGATTTCCTAACACAAGATGAAACTGTTTTAATTCTTGAAAAACCAGCAAGAATCATTGGGTTCCCTGAGATGAAAAATTGTTGATGAGACTTTTGCAGTACTTCAGGGCTTACAGGAACTATTGGATTCCTGGCACATGAACTAATGGACAATGGAATCCTATTGGACTGTTTCTAGGACTTATGGACATGTGTAAATTTTTAGGTTGATTCATGTTGTTACATTACTACTAGCCTGTGTTATATTGCTATGTACTTATGTAAATTATGTATAATGCCTCCCATATTGATGGATTTATGTATACCATGTATATCTGTTACAAAGTTCTGGCCCATATTGATGGATTTATGTGTACCCCCTCAGAAACCCCCTATGTTTTAAAACAAAAGAAAGGGGGAGATGTTGGAATCCTTACTAACTGCTAAGTAATTAGAGTTGATCTAATCTTACAAGAAGATGTTTTGGGCAGAACCTGAAACAAGGTACTAAGTAGAACTACCCATAATCCCTCTCTCTGGAAGGAGCATAAATAGGCCAATGGGCCAGTCGGAGAGCTCGGGAGAGAGTGAAGACGCTACAAGTCGAGATTTCACCGGAATGACATGAAGACTGGAGCTGGCTGGAGGCTGAAGACAGCAGAGGCAGAGGCTGAAGGACCAGACCTTTGGATTTAAAGACATTCGGAGAGAGCTCTTGGAACCAAGCAGAGAGATAGGCCTCTAAGCTAACCGGGCTAGAAGAAAAAGCTCACCACAGTTTTGTTTTGTTTTTTACTTTCAATTTTATTCATCTCTCCTTTTATTTTTAGATTTTCAAGTTTAGTATTTGATTGTTTTTTTTTTTTTGCTCTGTTTTTAGCTTTTTTGGTTACAAGCCTAATTCATTGATTTTCTCTTTCTCTATTTTATGCCAGTAAGCCCTTAGAGATATAAAACGTCCCCTTACACTGATGCATTGTTGGTGGAGTTGTGAATGAATCCAACCATTCTGGAGAGCAATCTGGAATTATGCCCAAAAAGTTATCAAACTGTGCACATCCTTTGATCCAGCAGTGTTACTTATGGGCTTATATCCCAAAGAAATACTAAAGAAGGGAAAGGGACCTGTATGTGCCAAAATATTTGTAGCAGCCCTGTTTGTAGTGGCTAGAAATTAGAAATTGAATGGATGCCCATCAATTGGAGAATGGCTGGGTAAATTGTGGTATATGAATGTTATGGAATATTATTGTTCTGTAAGAAATGACCAGCAGGATGAATACAGAGAGGCTTGGAGAGACTTACATGAACTGATACTAAGTGAAATGAGCAGAACCAGGAGATCATTATATACTTCAACAACAATACTGTATGAATATGTATTCTGATGGAAATGGATTTCTTTGACAAAGAGACCTAACTCAGTTTCAATTGATCAATGATGGACAGAAGCAGCTACATCCAAAGAAAGAACACTGGGAAATGATTGTAAACTGTTTGCATTTTTGCTTTTCTTCCTGGGTTATTTTTACCTTCTGAATCCAATTCTCCCTGTGCAACAAGAGAACTGTTTGGTTCTGCATACATATATTGTATCTAGGATATACTGCAACATATTTAACATATATAGGACTGCTTGCCATCTAGGGGAGGGGGTGGAGGGAGGGAGGGGAAAAATCGGAACAGAAATGAGTGCAAGGGATAATGTTGTAAAAAATTACCCTGGCATTGGTTCTGTCAATAAAAAGTTATTACAAAATAAATAAATAAATAAATAAATAAATAAAATAAAATGTCTCCTTATTACCATCTTGGCTGCATTCCACAAATTTTGGTATGATGTCTCATTATTGTCATTCTCTTGGGTGAAATTATTAATTTTGTCTATGATTTGCTGTTTCACACAATCATTCTTTAGGAGAGATTATTTAGTTTCCAATTACTTTTTGGTCTATTTTCCCCTAGCTTTTTATTCAATGTGATTTTTATTGCATCTTGATCTGAAAGGATGCATTTGCTATTTCTGCCTTTCTGCATTTGAATTTGAGGTCGTTATGTCCTAATATATGGTCAGTTTTTGTATAGATTTCATGAACTGCTGAGAAGAAAGTGTACTCTTTTCTGTCTCCATTCAGTGTTCTCCAAAGATCTATCACACCTAACTTTTCTAGTGTTCTATTTACCTCTTTAACTTCTTTCTTATTTATTTTGTGGTTTGATTTTTTTAGTTCTGAGAGTACAAGTTTGAGATCTCCCACTATAATAGTTTTGCTGTTTATTTCTTCTTGCAACTCTTAATTTCTCCTTTAGGAATTTAGATGTTATACCACTTGGTGCATATATTTTTAGTATTGATATTGCTTCATTATCTATGGTATCCTTTACCAAGATATAGTATCCTTCCTTGTCTCTTTTTATTAGATCAATTTTTGCTTTTCTTGATCTGAGATAAGGATGGCTACTCTTGCTTTTTTTACTTCATCTCAAGCATAGTAGATTCTATTCCAGCCTTCTACCTTTACTCTGTATGTATCATTCTGCTTCAAGTATGTTTTCTGTAAACAACTATTGTAGGATTCTGGCTTTTAATTCAATCTGCTATCTGCCATGTGCTTTATGGGGGAGTTTACCCCATTCACATTTATAGTTGAAACTACTAATTGTGTTTTTCCTACCATCTTATTATACCCAAATTATGCTTTTCTTTTTCCTTTCCCCCTTAACCCCCTCTCCATTATCAAACTTGGAGCCACTGGCCTGGCCTCATGCAGCCCTCCCTCTTTAGAATCCCTCCCTTCCCTTTAAGGTCCATCCCCTTTTCTTAAACCTTTCCCTTACTATTTCTGTATTCCCTTCAATTTAGCCTATTCCTTCACTTTTTGCTTTTCCCCCTCTCACTTTTCAATGAGATGGGAGAACTTTCTATATAAACCAAATATGTCTAATATTTTCTCTTTGAGCCAAATGTGATCAGAGTAAGATTCTCACTATGTTCATCTCCTCCCCCCCCCATCATTCCCTCAGATATAATAGGTTTCCTTTGCCTCTTTGTGAGATGTAGTCTCCCTCTTTTTACCTCCACTAATTCTGAGGCTGAATTTCATTAAAATAGATTAAGGATAAAAGAGAGCTTAGGAAGATATCTTTTCTCCACCCCCACTTTGCTTTCTTAAAAATATCTTTGGAATATAGGCCCAATAAAAACACTTCTGGATCAAAGGATATGGGCATTTTGATAGTCCTTTGGACATAGTTTCAAATTGCTTTCCAGAATTGTTGGATCTACTCATAATACCATCAACAATATATTAGTATCCCAGTTTTCCCACAACCACTCCAACATATGTCATTATCTTTTCTTGTCATCTTAGCCTATCTGAGAGATGTATCTCAGAGTTGTCTTAATTTGCATTTCTCTGATCAGTAATGACTTAGAGCACCTTTTCATATGACTAAAAATGGTTTTAATGTCTTCATCTGAAAATTGTCTGTTTTCTATCTTTTGCTGCAGGAATTTCTTGGTAATATATAAAAATGCTGATGATTTATGTGGATTTATTTTATATCCTGCAACTTTGCTAAAGTTGTGAATTATTTCACATAGTTTATTAGTTGATTCTCTAGGGTTCCTAGTTATACCTTCATATCAATCATCTGTAAAGAGTGAAAATTTGGTTTCCTCATTACCTTCTCTAATTCCTTTAATCACTTTTTTCTTTTCTGATTTCCAAAGTTAACATATTTAATATAATATTGATTGGGCAAACTTGTTTCACTCCTTATCTTATTGGGAATGGTTCTAGTTTGTCCCCATTACATATGATGCTTGCTGATGGTTTTAAATATATACTACTGATCATTTTAAAGAAAAGTCCACTTATTCCTAAATTCTCTAGTGTTTTTAATAGGAATAAGTGTGCATTTTATCAAATGTTTTTTTTTTTTCATTTTCTGAGGTAATAATATGATTTTTGTTAGTTTGTTTATTGAAATAGTCAATATAATAATAGATTCCAGGTCCTTCCATCCTTTAAGGTAGACTCTGCTATGCTGTGTAATCCTGATTGTGGCTCCTCAATATTTGAATTGTTTATTTTTGGCTTCTTGCAATATTTTTCCTCTGTCCAATATTTCTGATATTTAGCTACAATATTCCTTGGAGTTTTCATTTTGGGGTTTCTTTGAGGAGATGATAATTCAATTTTTAATGGCTATTTAACCTTCTGGTTCTAGGACATCAGTGTAGTTTTCCGTGATGATTTCCTGAAAGATTATGTCTAGCCTCTTTTTTCTTTTCTTTTTAAAAGCTTTTTATTTTCCAAATACATGCATGGATAATTTTTTTAACATTGACCCTTGCATAGCCTTGTGTTTCAGATTTTCCCATCCTTCCCCCCACGGATCCCCCCGCCCCCATAGTAGGCTTTTTTCATCATGGTTTTCAGGAAGTATGATGATCCTTACATTGTTTCTCCTAGATCTATTTTCCAGATTGTTTTTTTTTTTTTTTCAATGAGATCTTTTATTTTTTTTTCCATTTTTTCTTTTTCTTTTTTTTTGCTTTTGCTTTATTGATTCTTGATGAATCATTCATTTCCATGTGTTGAGTTCTAATTTTTAGTGAATTATTTTGTTCAGTTAGCTTTTTTATCTCCTTTTTTATTTGGCCAATTGAATGTTTAAATGAGTTTTTTGTTCATTGATTTTTTATTCCATTTCACAAATTCTGTTTTTTCAAGGAGTTGTTTTCTTTTTCCATTTTGTCAAATCTATTTTGTAAGTGTAAATATGCTTTTTCCATTTATCAAAACCCTTTTGTAAGGAGTTATTTGCTTGTTTGTTTGTTTTCCATTTCACTGTCTATTTTTAAGGAGTGTTCTTTAGATAATTTCTGTATTTTATTTTGTGAACCCTCTTGCAATAGTCTTATTTCCTTTCCCCATTTTTCTTCTGCCTCTCTTTTAAAGTACTTTTTGAATTCTTCCAAGATAGCCTTGCGAAATGGGGATCAATTCATATTACCCTCTGGGGCTTCATCTGGTAGGCTGCTGTGTTCTTAGGGTTTGAAACTGCTCTTTTCTTTCTCAATAAAAAGAAAAAAAAAAACTATGTATTTCTTTTTTTGTTTTTTTGCCCATTAAAAAAAAACAAAAACCACTTAGACCTGCTTTTAGGGCAAAGGGGAGATTATTCAAGCTTTCTCTACAGGTAACAGTGACTTCACCAGGTCTGTGTCAACTCCTGGTGCTGGGTGAGTCTGGCCAGGTCCTACATTATTCTGTGGTTTAGGGGCTGTTTGCCTTTTGTATTTGTATTAGATATTTTGTAGTTAATCTGCTCATCTACTGGCTGGCAACTAGGACAAAGCAGCTAACACTGCTATAGATACCTCAAGTTATAAATCCCATCTTGTGAGTTCTCACACTGCTCCCTGTACTTGCCTGTGCTTTACCCCTTCCTCTATATCTAATTGAAACAGATATTTTCTGAAGCTTTTCCAAAATATCTTCTGTTGAAATTTTGTTACACTCCAAACATTTGTGGGTTTGGTCACTTCAAAACCAGTTCAGAGGGTTGATTTGGTATTGATTTGAGGGATATCAGGGTTAGCTCAGATAAAGATGTCTCCTCTCTGTCATCTTCACCTCATTGGTGTTATTTTCTCTAATTGATTTTTTTTTTTATATTGTCCAATTGCATTTTTTAAAAAGTTATTTTCTTCAGTCAATTTTTCCCCTTCCCTGTCAAAGCTGTTGATTCTCTCATGCATACCTCTCTCTTTTTCTTCTTCTCTCTCTCTCTTTTTTTTTTTTCTTTTAAAGTCCTTTATGAGTGCTTCCAAGAAGTCCCTTTGGCCTTGAGAGCGTTTGTTCTCTTCTGAGTTAGTGTTTTGGTCTTCCCTGTCAACATAACTTTCTGTGGTTAAGGTCCTTTTCTGTTTCTTTCTCATTTTTCCTTTTTCTTTTGGTCTTTTCTCTTATTTTTACTTTTATGGTTGAGCTCTGCTCCTGGGAGGAAGGGGTCACTATTCCAAATTTTCTGTGCAGCTCTGAGTTTTAGCTTTGAGCAGAGAGGTTCCTTGTCTTTGTAGGAGGCAGCTTTTCCTCTGTATAGGAAACAACCTGGTTTCCCAGATTTTCTTTCTCAGATGGGACTGGAGGCTGCTTCTCTCTACTGAACTCTCTCTTGTTTCTCTACTGAACAGTACTGAAAGTCTTAGATGCTGAATTCTATGATTTAGAGACATTCTCACCAACTTTGCCAGAATCTGTCTGAACTAGGCTGAACACCCTTTTCACTCCAATGAGACTAATTTTTATTGAAGTTTTACCAATCTATCTTGAGCTGGAGAGTAGATTCATTCTATAATACTGTTTAGATGCTTGGTTTCCTGTAGATTTTAAGGCAATCTTGGAGAGTTCAAGTAGCTTCCTGACTTTACTCTACCATATTAGCTCTACCCATAAAAGTTGCTGGTCTATCTATTATAGAACAATTTGGAACTATGTCCAAAGGGCTATCAAACCCTGCATAGCCTGTGATCCAACACTTCTAGTACTGAGTCTAAACCCAAAGAGAACATAAAAGAGGGGAAAGGACCTATATATGAAAAAAAAATGTTTATAGCAACTCATTTTGTGGAGGAGAAGAATTGGAAAATAAGTTGATGGACATCAATTGGGGAATGACTTAAAAAGTTATAGATTATGAATGTAATGGAAGACTATTGTTTTATAAGAAATGATGAACAGGCTGATTTTAGAATGGCCTGAAATGGATTATATGAGCTGATGTTGAATGAAGGGCATAGATCAAGGGAACATTGTACATAGCAAGAGTAATATTGTATGATGGATAGACTTAATTAGTTCTTCTTAACAATTCAGTAAACCAAGGCAATGCCAAAGAATTTTATATGGAAAATGCCATCCACATCCAGAGAGAACTTGAAAGACATACTGCAGATTGAAACATAGTATTTTCACCTTTTGTTCATTTTCATTTTCTTGTTTTTCCCTTTTGTTATGATTTTTCTTTCATAACATGGCTAAAGTAGCTTCTATACAGAAAGCAAGCAGGTTTCCAACCCCGAAGACACTAATATCAGACAGTGTCCAGAAAAAACCACAAAGGGTAATGTAATTGGTCTCCATCACACAAGGCTCTCCTAGAAGAAATTATAAAAGATCTTAAAAGACAGCTAGAAGAAAAACAGGGAAAGGAAAGAGAAGCTCTGCAAGAGAGTACAGAAAAGGCATATAACTCATTAAAAGAAAAATTTGATGAAGTGGAAAAAGAAAACAACTTCCTGAAATGTGAATTGGAAAAGGTAAAGGAATCCCAGGGAAGCAGGATTAGTATATTAGAAAAATAAAATAACTCATTTAAAAAAAAAATAGTCAAATGGAAAAAAAATTCCATAGAGTAAAACAACTCATTTAAAAACTCAATTGGATATATAAGCAAAGAATTTGACCTCCAAATATAGGACTCAAGAGAAGCATAAAAGATAAAAAAAACTCTTGAGAATTGTATTTCTGTTATGGGCATACATAAAGAGGCCATGTATTATTTGATTTTACTGTTATAATACAAAAAAAAAAAAAAAAAAAAAAAGGAAGCAGAAATGGAAAGGGGATAGTATCAGAAAAAGGGAAAAGGAGAGATAAAAAGAGGGAAATTACATCCCATGAAGAGGCAAAGGAAAACTATCATATCTGAGGGAATTTAGGGAAGAGGAGGAACATTGTGTGACTCTTACTCTCATCAGATTTGGCTCAAAGAAAAAATATTAGACATATTTGGTTTACAGAGAAACTTTACTCACAAAAAGTGGGAGAAAAAAAGAGAAAAGGAAATGACCAGAAGGAAGATTTCAGAAAGGCCTATGCTGAGTGAAATGAGCAGGACCAAGAGATCATTATATACTTCAACAACAGTACTATATGGTGATCAATTCTGATGAACATGGCTCTCTTCAACAATGAGTTGAACCAAATCAGTTCCATTTGTTCAATAATAAATAGAAGCAGTTACACCCAGCAAAAGAACTCTGGGAAAGGAGTGTGAACCACTACATAGCATTTCCAATCCCTCTGTTTTTCTTTCCACTTGCATTTTTTATTTCCTTCTCAGGTTAATTTTACCTTATTTTGAAGTCTAATTCTTCTTGTGCAGCAAAATAACTGTATTAATATGTTTACATATATTGTATTTAATATATACTTTAACATATTTAACATGTATTGGTCTACCTGTCATGTGGGGGAAGGTGTGAGGAGAAGGAGGGGAAAAGTTGAAACAGTAGTTTTTGCAAGGGTCAATGTTGAAAAATTATACATGTATATCTTTTGTATAGAAAAAGCTACAAAATAAAAAGAATACATTGACCAATCCTAAGAAAAATAAAGAAAGTAAAAGTTGAAACAAGGTTTTGCAAGGGTCAATGTTGAAAAATTACCCATGCATATATCTTGTAAATAAAAAGCTATTTTAAAAATGGCTAAAATGGAAATATGTTACAAATGAATGGACAAATATAACCTAAAAATAATATAAACTAATTTTTATAAATAAATAAATAAATTAGGAAGACTTTTTCTTTCCTCTAAAAATAGTTGTATTGTTCCTTCTATAACCCATTCCAGATATTAATAGAATTCCACAACTACCAGCTCTCATCCCCCAAATAATTCCTCTGGTTCGTTTTTTGCTTTTGTACCTTATTCATATAAGCGAATTGCTCTTTTTATCTTTTCTAACAGTGTTTTACTTTTTAGATACTCAGCTGTACCCCAAATTTTTCACATTATCCACTTACTACATTTTCACACATAAAGCATAAAGCTTTTCTTTATTAGACCTTTAATTTAATTATTAATTAAGTAATTAATCTTTCATGTTTACCTGATATTTCTCTTGTTATGTTAAATTTTCTCTTGAGTTCACTTCTTTTTACAAAAACATCTTAAAAGTAAAATCTTACTGATTGCCTTTTTTTCAGGATTTTATTTAATTTGATTTTAAGAATATGGTGATGCTTGCTTACTCATTTTTTTTTTTAATAATAACTTGTTATTATAATCATCTGTAGTCCTGGAGTGTGGAGGATTGCCCCTAGCCTTGGGTCTTTTTTTCATTTTTTTCCTCTTTCCTGGAACCCCAAACCAAGAACTCTACCTTCCTGTAACTACCCACTGTCAATAATATCCCTGCCCCACTGCTTCTGTAGTCACGGGTCAGTTGTATACTGATTGCTTCTCACTCAAGGACTTATCTTGGTAGCACAGCTAGGCCTCGTGTTTCCTATCACCATGGTTTCTTTCAATCTCAATCTTCCTGGACTGGGACACCTAATTTTCCATATTGTTCAGCAGGTATAAATTGCCCTTGCTAGGTCCAAGGTTACTTTCCAGCTCAGCTAGCCCTAGGGTTTGCTGATTGCTGTTTTAGGTGAACTAGTCTTGTGGTGTTTACACTTCATGAGGTCTAAACCTTCATAAGTACCTTTCTTCCAAATTTCTCCAATTGTTTTAGGAGAACCATTGTTCTGCTTCAACTCTTATTTGTCTTTTGTTGGAATCCTTACTAACTGCTAACTAATTAGAGTTGATCTAATCTTACAAGAAGATGTTTTGGGCAGAACCTGAAACAAGGTACTAAGTAGAACTACCCATAATCCCTCTCTCTGGAAGGAGCATAAATAGGCCAATGGGCCAGTCGGAGAGTTCTTCAGAGGAAGACGCTACAAGTCGAGATTTCACCGGAATGACATGAAGAGTTGGAGCTGGCTGGAGGCTGAAGAAAGCAGAGGCAGAGGCTGAAGGACCAGACCTTTGGATTTAAAGACATTCGGAGAGAGCGTTTTGAGAAGAAAAAGATCACCACATTTTGGCGCCCAACGTGGGGCTGCTCGCACTGGACACTGCTCTTCTGGTGGGTTATAAAACCTGTCTGCTGGAGCCAGTGCATCTTTATCAAAGATTAAAAAATTAATGGTATAGAGAACTAAATTTAGAAGTTCTCTAGGGTTACCCGTGGCTCCCCCTTTCTTTTGTTTTTGGAGGAGTGTCTTAATGTCTCTGTTTCTTCTTTCTACTATTGCTTGACCTTGAGGATTGAAGGGTATGCCAGTAGTGTGTAAAATCTTATACTGTGCACAAAAGTGTTCAAAATGTTTGGAGGTATATGCCAGTCCATTATCTGTTCTTCAGAGGAAGACGCTACAAGTCGAGATTTTGCCGGAATGACATGAAGAGTAGAGCTGGCTGGAGGCAGAAGAAAGCAGAGGCAGAGGCTGAAGGACCAGACCTTTGGATTTGGTGACATTCGGAGGGAGCTCTTGGAACCAAGCAGAGAGATAGGTCTCTAAGCTAACCGGGCTATATTGGAGATAATAAAAGATCTGAACTTTTATCACCTGGCTGCATTTGGGAAGAAACTGGGTGATACTACAGATCTACTTCAAACTCAATGCAGTGGACATTAGAAAGAGAGGATCTTTTTTATAATAGAAATGGACCTGACTCAATTTCCAAAGACTTATTTTAAAAGAAGAAGATCACCACATTTTGGGGCCCAACGTGGGGCTGATTCAGATCCTGATCCAGTGGAAAAGCCTCTGATCCTGATTCAGTGGAAAAGACTCTTCAACTCATAAATTAGAGTGAGTACAACAAAGAAATTTTGTTAAAAATGTTATAGTAGAATTTCAGCTAAGATGGGACAGATGTTTAGAAAACAGCCTTCTGTTTCTGTTCAAGGAAAATGTTTAGAGAGCATTGTCAAAGTTATGGAAATCCAAGATTTAATAATAATTTTACAGCAGATCACTGAACTTTTAAAAACTGTTAAGTACATATGTCTTTTACAAAGTTCTGGCCCATATTGATGGATTTATGTGTACCCCCTCAGAAACCCCCTATGTTTTAAAACAAAAGAAAGGGGGAGATGTTGGAATCCTTACTAACTGCTAACTAATTAGAGTTGATCTAATCTTACAAGAAGATGTTTTGGGCAGAACCTGAAACAAGGTACTAAGTAGAACTACCCATAATCCCTCTCTCTGGAAGGAGCATAAATAGGCCAATGGGCCAGTCGGAGAGTTCTTCAGAGGAAGACGCTACAAGTCGAGATTTCACCAGAATGACATGAAGAGTTGGAGCTGGCTGGAGGCTGAAGAAAGCAGAGGCAGAGGCTGAAGGACCAGACCTTTTGGATTTGGAGACATCCGAAGGGCTCCAAGCCTCTAAACCGGCTGTGCTCTGAGAAGAACAAACTCCAACATTTGAACTCTTAACATTTGGCGCCCAACGTGGTGCTGCTCGCACTGGACACTGCTCTTCTGGTGGGTTATAAAACCTGTCTGCTGGAGCCAGTGCATCTTTATCAAAGATTAAAAAATTAATGGTATAGAGAACTAAATTTAGAAGTTCTCTAGGGTTACCCGTGGCAGTTCTACTTAGTACCTTGTTTCAGGTTCTGCCCAAAACATCTTCTTGTAAGATTAGATCAACTCTAATTAGTTAGCAGTTAGTAAGGATTCCAACAGTCTTTAACTGCTCTACATTCATGCTGACCACAGTTTTGTCTTTTTGTGTGGGGAAATCTGGAGAGTTTGGAATTTTCTGATCTATTTTACCATCTTTCCAGAATTTTCTCCTAATTGTCTGAGTCTATTTCTTTCTATAATTCATTTAATTTCTTCTCTAAGAAATTATATGCTATAAAACTTGGTGCATATATGTGTATTGATAATATTACTTCATTGACCACAGTATCTTTTACCAAGATTTGCTTCCTAATATCTTAATTAGATCTATTTGCTTTATCTGAAATGAGGACCTTTTAAAATTTCATCTAAAGCATAATGAATTTGCTCTAGCCTTTTGCCATTTTTCTGTGTGTATCTCTCTGTTTTGAATATATTTCTTATAAACCACATATTGTAGATTCTGGTTTTTAAATCACTCTGCTATCCACTTGTGTTTTATGGAAGAGTTTATCTCATTTATACTGACAGTTATGATTACTCTGTGTTTCCCTCCATACTATTTTTTCTCTACTTTTCCTTCCTTTTACCCTATCCCTCCTCACCAATATTTTGCTTCTGACCATCACCTCCCTCAATCTACCTTTAATTACAACCAGTTTACTTTTCCTTTTTTCCCTTTTATTTATGCTGTCCCTTCTGTTCTTTTTTCTATCAGTCTTCTCCTCAACTTTTCTTTCCCCTTTATCCTACTAATTCATCTAGGGTAAGACAGACTCCCATTCTCAACTAAGTGTGTATGTTATTCTCTCTTTGAATCAAATCTCATGAAAAATCAAACAATGTTTACCTGCTACTTTCTTTCCCATTACATAATAGATATTTTGGATCTCTTTATGAGATTTAATTTATACCATTGTCTCTTCTTTTCTTTTTTCTCAACACAATCCTATAAGTTGGGGTATTGATCTACTCACATCTGTTCTGCTGGAATTCTGGGGCTTTCAATAACCTTCTGTGGTGGGTTGGAGGTTTCACAGCTGTTTTGCTACACTGGCCTCTTGAGTCAGGACTATTGAATATCAGTTGCTTATCTCTATTGTGGCTAATACCCTCCCATTGCTTTCCCTATACTTTTTCTTTTCCAAGCTGCACTCCCCTTTTACCAAAGTGAAATAAGATTTTTTTTTTTTTTCTGGGGCCCTTCTCTATTTTAAGCTGGAAATTTATTTTATTTGGTTCTTTAGCATATTGAGTCATTCCAGAATTTGCTAAAAAAAAAAACTTGATTAAATGTTGTTTCAGAGGGACATTGGAAATAGCTAAGGCAACTTCCTGTTTTTTCTCTATTAACTTGGCTCTGTCCCTTGGTACTAGTATATTTCTTGCATCTAAAACCCTTTCATATTTCAGGAAACTCCACCATTTCCACAAATGTAAGGTAGAATAAGATTGGATAAATATAAATGAAATTATACTGACTTCATAACTATTTCCACAAAATTATCTTGGAGGAAGAGGATTCAAGAGTATTCTAAGTCTTCTCATCTATTTAATATAGATAATTCTATTTCCCTTATATGAAAAAGGAATCCTTCCAAATAAATCTTTTATTCTGAAATAAAATAACTGGGAAAGACATGGATAGAAAGACCAAGGCAAAAGTAAAATTAGAGAAAGACATCCCTGAGTATCTGTTCTTGGAAGCTATACAAGTTTTACATTTGGATATTGCATTTTTTTTTTCATTAAAGAATGTGACACAGGTCCTTTCATAGGATGAGAAAGGAAGAATTTACAATGCTCTGTCAAATAAAATGTTTAGTGTACTGATATGTTATCTTCATCATCATACTTGAAATTATTTAGAATCTACTAGCTGCAAGGTATTGGGAGCATTGAGATAAAGAAGACGCAGCAAAGTATTGGCAGTACTATAAAAATTAAATTAATTAGATGATAGTCTGATCATGAGGAGCTTAAACCTAGTTATAGAACAGTACAAGAAGACAAGTACTAACAGAAAATGACACAGTAGGACAAGCAGATGGTCTCATCCCCTCTTTAGGCATTAAAATAGTCATTTCCAATGTATGGTACATTTTGGTATGGATGTTTGACTGTTCATCAAGACATATGTTTATGTCTGATCCAGAAGTGAAAATATGTTTGTATCAGACATAGTGGACATGTAAAATATTTGGTTTTATTTTCTATCAAGCTGACACTTGAAAAAGACTAGCTTGTTAATTTATTCACTGAGCTTTTCTTTGAGGAATATTATAAAACTAATCTGAGACAGGCTTATATTCTCCAAACCTTCTTTGTGAAAACAGGAGCCTAGTAAGTCAGAGGAAGGATAACTTCTCTAGAATAATAACCTTTTTTAGAGATCTGCTCCAGGGTAAAGCTTCAAAGGAATACCCGACTTAAAAAAAAAAAAAAAAAAAGTCACAGAAAGAAATGTTAACTCAATATTTTTTGGTATTGGTTTTACTTCAGAGTAATGATACTTCAGAATTATATAGTTTTTTTTTGTTTGTTTGTTTGCTTATTATTAGTTTATAAAGGGTTTTGTCACAGCCCTGTGAAATATGTTGTTCAAATATAATTTTCTTTGTGAATGTTACATTAAACTAATGATAATGCTGAGACTCAGAATGACTATGTGATTTGAAATTACTTTCATAATAGATATAGTATTTCTTTGAATTTGATTATCTTACCCTCTGGTCTAAATATATATATATATAGTTACATTTTTATTTAAGTTTTGAGTTCTAAATTCTATCCTTCCTCCTTTTTTCACCTTTGCTTCCCTGAGATGGTAAGTAATAAAATATAAGTTATATATATGCAATTATATAAAATCTTTAATATTTCTATATTGGTCATTTTGTACAAGAAGATTTAAATAAAAAAAGAAAGAAAGAAATTAAAAATTGTATGCTTCAGTCTGTATTCAATAAAAATCCACTTCTTGCTCTGGAGGCAGACAGTGTGTTTCAACACCAGATCTTTGTCACAGTTCTTCATCAAACAACCTTATTTTCACAATGTACAATGGTTTTATTCTGGTTCTGTTTACTTCCCTATGAATCAATTCATGAAATTTTAACAAGTTTGTTTGTTTTTTTTTTTTTTTTAAGAAATCATTCTACCTATAATTTCTTAGAGTACTATAATATTTCATTATAATCAAATATCACAGCTTACTTAGTCATTCTCCAATTTTTAAACATCCCTTTGATTTCTAATACTTAGCTATGGCAAAAATAGCTACCATATTTTTATGCAAATTTGGGTGTCTTTGGGATACAGGCCTAAAAGCAGCATTGCAGATCAAAGAGTATGCACTGTTTTATAACTCTTTGGACTTAATTTGAAATTGCCCTCCAAAATGGTTGTTTCAGTTCACAACTCTACCAAGAGAACAATAGTATTCCAATTTTCCTACATGCCTTTCATTATCCAACATTTTTATTTTTTTGTTCTATCGAGTGTATATGAAGTGGTAATTCAGTTGTTTAATTTGTGTCTCTCTAATAATTTCTTTTTCTGAAAACTGCTTCCCATCTCCTTTGAGATTTATCGATTGGGGAATGACTCATATTTTTACAAATTTGACTCATTTCTCTATATATTTGAAAAAAAATGAGACCTTTATCAGAGATATTTATTTTAAATCCTTCCCTCCCCCAGTTTTTTGGTTTCCTTATTAATTTTGTTTGCATTGGTTTTGTTTTTGAAAAATCATTTTTAGTTTTATATAATCAAAGTTATCAGAACTAATATTTAAAGATAATGAGGGCTACAGTATTCATATAAATAATAAAAAGTAACCCCATGTTAGCCAAATAATGTGTGGCAAGATCTTGTGGACTTACCATGAAACATAGACAAGAATTACATCAGTGCCTCCTTAGTATATCAAGTGGAGAACTATGCATACTAGAATGTGAGCTATTCTGTGTACATCCCTTTTGTTAGAAAATTACATTTTTGACATATGCTTCGAGTTGGTCTGTGTCTTTGTCTCCAATAAGCACTTAATATATTAAAGATTTCATTTTATTATTTTATTTTAGCTTTTTTGGTTGAAAGAATCTTGCCATATTCAAACAGAGTTTCATCCTATCATTAAGATAGTTTTTTTTTTTTTAATTCATTTGTTGGAAACTATAGAAATAACCTTTCTATTTGGCTCTTTTAATGATTTCCATGTCAGACATTACACTTAAGCTTTCAGTTCTAGGATGCTTTTAGGAAATGCAATATCTTTGTTTTGATTTTCTTTCACGACATCTCAAATTTATGCCAACAACAGTGAGATAGACATCTGGTCATTGCTTCTGGTATCACAGGCAATTCTAGATAAAAAGTATATATATTGAAAAAAGTATGTGTGTGTGGGGAGAGAGAGAGAGAGAGAGAAAGAGAGAGTGAGAGAAAGAGAGAGAAAGAGAGAAAATATCTAGACTCTCCTGTTATATTCTGAGTACTAAGGTAGTATTACTTCAAAAATGATATTAATATTTTGTGATTATATGTGAATTATTGAGAATAATAAAGTAAACTTTTAAATGTATGTACCTTCGTTACTTTTTTTATAGTAACTTTAATTGTTCTGAAATTTAATTTAAGAGTACCTCAAGCCCTTAAAAAATAACAGCCTCTATTTCCCACCATAGCAACTATTGTCATTGACAGAAGGAAGCTGATCCAATCAAAAATATTTATTAAGCACAAATTCTGTGCAAATGATATGAAGTTTAGAAATATAGCTAATGTAGTAGTTACTTAAAAAGGATACAAAAAGATTTCAATAGGCTAAAATGTTGAATGTTATGAAACTGCTTAAGGATAAATGTGATATATTGTTTTTGGATTTAAAAAAGATGAATTTTTATAAATACAAGATGAAAATATAATAATAGCTAGATAATAGCTCAACTTTAAATGATTAAATGTTAACATTCTGAAAACTTAATATGCTTGAATATTTTAATATGGAAGCCAAAAAAAGTGAATTATAACTTTAGGCTGCATTGAGAAAAATAATGTCCAGTACTAGGAAGATGATATCATTATAGATATCATGAGATGAGATGAATAAAAAACATTTAAAATGTTGTGTTCAATGAGGGCATAATAAAGATGTTGATAAGTTGTATAGTTTATATGAAAAGGAAACCAGGATTATGAAGGGCTAAATTTGATGTGATATGAGCATGAATTCAAGAAACTAGAAAAGATTTAAGAGGGTAGAGAATAATTGCCTTTAAGTTTCAGGATTGTGAGAGGATAGGAAAATTCTGCTTGATTTCAGAAAGCAGAACAAGTAGCAAGTGATGGAAGCTTCAAAGAGGGAAAAATTGAACCAGATGCCTGTAAAAACTTAACAATTAAAGGTTTCCCAAAGTAGAATGGGTTACTTTAAGGTGGCGGTGGATTTTCTTTAATTTGGGATTTTCAAGGAAATCATGGACTGATTCTTCTTATGTATATCACAAATTCTTTGGCAGGCCCTAGCTGAAGCAAATATCTTCTGAGTTATCCTTTAAATTATGACATTGTGTAACCTTTTTTAAATCATAAAGATGACCAAAATAGACACTATATATAGAGAGGAAAGAAAGGAAGACATTCAAAGATATAACCTTTAGAGATATTTACTTTTGGTGATATAGAGGATAAAGATGAATTAATGAAGGAAATTTAGAAAGCATATTATATATTTGAAAGAACACTAAATTTGGAACCAGAAGGCAGACCTCACCTTTGCTACTAATATAATGTGCAAATAGCCCTAAGTCTCCCTCAGCAAACATCTTAATCTCCCTGATCCTCACATTTCTTCTTTATTAAATAAAAAGTTTAAATTGAAGTATCTCTAAAGACTTTTCTAGCTCTAAATTCTGTGATACCAAAGAAAGTTTAGTAAACTAAGAAATTGCTCTTTGGTCACCCTAGATTATAAGGAAAAACTTCAGAATACAAAATGACTGTGGTAGATATAATTCTTATTGGTAATGATGAAAAAAAAAAAAAAACTATTAGCCCACCAAATATTCACTCAGTCTTTATTTACACAACAGCAGTTTGCAAAACATATGCCTATCTCTAACCATAGAATCAAAGCACAGGTAGAAAAGGAATTTCCCAGTATAATCAGCTTTATTCCCTTTAATTATTGTTTATAAAAGAAATTGATGCTGACCAAAATATATGCATTGTAAATTTCCTTGTCCAATTCACTAAAATGCAAAGGATATAATTCAGGGTAAAAAATAGTAGTAAAAATATTTTCTCTTTATGTTTCTTTAAATATTGCCATCATGGTGCAACTTAGAGGTTTGCCTTGGTAAAAAAGAAAATTTCTATGCTTCAATCCTCTCCTATTATTCTTCCTTACCAGTTCCGTTAATATGCTTAAAAGCACCAGTGGCAGTTATGCTATTTGATAATACTTGCTATGGCGTACATTTGTTTGAAATCCAATTTTTCTCAGTGATATGCATGAAAAGTGAACTGAAATAAATATAAATACTAATAAAAAAGAAAAGAAAAATGAAGGAAAAAAGAAAGAGAGAGAGAGAGAAAGGAAAAAAGAAGGAAGAAATAATAAAAAAAGAAAGAAACAATCAAAAATCCTCAATGGGTGAAAGTATGAAGAAGATGGTCATGCTTAACATTGTTGAGTGGTATAAAAATAACATCCCCCCCCCCAAAAAAAAAATGAAACATGTTCATTATTGTGAGGAAGAATTATTTCATTCTTTCTATTTTTATCCTCAAAGTCTACCATAATTTCTGGGACACATAATATTATGTGATTAACAAATACTTGTTTATTTATTGCATTAAACAACAGGTATTATTAGCAATTTAGGGAGAAACCGTTTTACAACTACAAATTAAGATCAGAAAGAGAGCAAGAGAGAAATGAAAAAATGACTAACTGTCAAGGTATTAGAAGTATTGAGCATTTTTTTTTTTGGACAATTTTAGCAGGAAAGAGAGAGGTATAGTTGTGAGATCATTATATGATAACAGATCATTAAGGAAAAAACAAACTTAAAAGTATAAGAAGGTGGGTTTCCACAGATATTGTTAGAAAAGGATAAGTGAAGGGAAAGATGAAATATCTTATTGGGGTATCTCCAGTCACTAATTGGGGAACTGGTTAGACAACTAAATTCCTAACAAAAGCGAATTAGGGTAAAACCTACCAAAATCAGCTATGATCAGTGACATGTCATAAGACTTTTTGAGGGGATTGTAATTCAACCTAATTGCTATTAGGATGATGAACCAGACCAATTGCAACTTTGATTGTATCCAAGATAATGACTATTTGGATAGTAAATCTAATTGTAACCAACTCTGACTGTAAATCTGACCAATCTAAACCTTGAAAGGAGGGGTAAAAAATGGAGGTAAGAGTATAAAGTTTGCTTCCCCAAAGTACTCGGTGAGTCTCATCTATAAGTACACCTGCTTCTCATGAAAATCAATGAAAAAGGATTCTTCTCTTACTCTACAAAGGATTGGCTGCAGTACTACTCTTGGATCAGCTTTCAACTGGGGAAGCAGTGGGCAGCAGCAGCCTGTCCCAGGCTTCTTCCCCAATCCTTCTGAGTTCCAAGATGTCCTTTGATAAAAGTAAGATTGAGAATGAAAATTGTTGGGGGGGTTGGGTGATTCATTAAACAAAGACACAGGTAAGATGAGCAGGGATAAAATCAAAGAGATAAGTTCATTATTTCTCCAGGAAAAAAAAAAAAATTCCAAGAGTTCCATATAAGGTCCACTTCTCATTTGAGGGGAAAAAAAAGAAAGAGAGAAAAAGAGAGAGAGACACAGTGAGAAAAAGAGAGAGAGAGAGAGAGAGAGAGAGAGAGAGAGAGAGAGAGAGAAAGATGGTTGAAACTTGAAACTTTTTGCAATATGGAGCAAGATTGATAGGGTACAACTCCTAGGGGAAATAATATAATCTTGACACCCCTGACCTTAGAGTGCTATTGTTTTAACAACCTGTCAATGATTCTAAAGTCTTTGGCTTTAGGATAATCCTACAAACATAATCTGTTGGTCAGTGATAACCAAGTTCTTAAGACAATAATGAATAGACCACTCCTCAGTTTTATATCTGGGTCATAAAATTAGCATATCAGTTACATGAAGAGTTTTATCTCTCTGTCATTCCTTATAAATTTGCATCCTTGCTCCTGATTCTTTGCTAAATCCTTTTGGAACATAGCCTGCTTCAGTTGTCATTACAGCAATGATCAAAAACTTTGCCCCTTGACTTGGAAATAGGTTCAAGCCTAAAAATTCTTTTGAGGCAGCTCAGAACACCAGTCTGCAATTCCAACTTCTTGGGGTCTCCTTTTGAACCTCAACAAGATCAGAATAGATGGCTTCCTTCCTTCCTTCCTTTGTCTATGGAACTGCAATAAGGAAACTCCTTCTCCTAATACATAATGGTACCTGTTCCTTATTTTAAGAGTTTTAAATTATCTAGTGTATTGAGAGATTAAATGATTTTCCTAGGGTCATATTACTAGTATTTATTACAATCAGGATTCAAACTCAGATTTTTTTTTTTTTTTTAATCCCTGAGATCAGCTTTCTAGCCACTATACTTTGCAACCTATTAATATAATTCTTTATAATTTACATTTTATGTGTGTTGCCATTAGGCCCCATGATAGCTCTATGATATGTGATACCATTATCTCAGTTTTCAAGGTCAAGAAACAGTAGGTCACAAAGGTCTGAGTCTGAATTTGAATCTAGGTCTTCTTGAATCAAAGCCCAACATTTGATATTCTGGGACAATAAGTCTTTTAACAAGATAAATAGATTTTTATCCTTAAAAATACTGAGTTAACAATAACCTCTGCCCCTTGTGGCACTTAATAAGTCTTCAAAAAAAAAAAAATAGAGTATAATAAGTATGTTAGGTAAATGAAGAAAATAATTTTAATATTACAAATATGCACATACACACACACAAGAGCTCTTCTGAAGATATATGCACTCAGATTTCAGGTATAAAGAGATGGTGGATATTTGGGGATTGTTTTCCTATTAACTATTTTCACTATCACTCTATTAAGGGTCAGTGACAGGACTTCAATACAGGGTTTGACTAGATGTCCAGCTGCATCTCCATAGCACCATGAAGCTGAAATGGGAACAAAGTATCACTTGATTCTCTGGTGCTTGTGCGAATTTGGATCTAACACCACCAAAAAACAAAACAAAAGAAACAAACAAACAAAAAAATAGTTTTTCTACCAATGAGCACCACATCAACTACAGGTGAAACCTTTGGTTATAAAATGGAGAAATTTTGAATGCTGTGCATAAATTCATTTACTTTGGCAATAAAAGTTCCAGGGATGTTGACATAAAAGTTAAGATTGATGCACAGAGCAATGTTTGGGAAGCTCAGAGTGAAAATGCGAGAGAGAAAAAATATTAGACTGCCTACCAAACTGAAGAGCCACAGAGCTATCATGTTTCCCTCCTTATTCTATATCTGTAAAACTTGAAATCCATTGTATAATATGGCAGATGATAGCAAAGGATTACATAGCATGATGTACTCCCATCAAAGGTTCTGTGCTCTATGAGTAAAGCAGAATTTCAGTAGCTCAAAAGAAACAGGAGATATGCAAATTTAGCTAAATCTCCACCCCAAATGTTCATATGGACTACTTATATCTGACCTGTGGTAGAATATCCTAAGTTCATATTGGTCTAATCAGCCACAATATGACACACTTTATCTTGATACTGTACCAGCATGGTAATGTCATTTTGCTCCTCTTAGAATTAAGGACAACAACCAACTAATCTATTAAGAGTACATATTACTGGTATATTGATACTTTTCAAAGTACTCCCCATTTGTTATCTCCAGATCAGAGGTTAAGTACTTAGTGATTTCATGCATCTGGGAATTTTTTTCTGCAGAAGTTAATTCCCTTGACATTGCAGGTCAGTGTATTTTCTGCAATTTATAGACAGAGAATTATTTAGAATTCTAAGAGGTTAAGCTATTAGACCAGAATCACATAGCTAGTGTCAGAATGAAGACTTGACCTCAGGTCATGCCAGCTTCTAGTCCTTCAATCTCTCCACTATTCCATGATGCTTTTTTTTTTTTTTTTTCATAGAAATGCAAAGAAGTAAAACTGAAAATAAGGTTTTTGTCCTTTATTTTCAAAGACCAAAATAACATCCCCATGCTAGACTCAGGTTAGTACGGCTAATTAGACCAACATGAACTCAGAATTCTCTGTCACAGGTCAAACAAAATATTTCATAAGTACATTTGGAGTAGATTCTCTAAACTTTTCATATCTTACATTTCTTCTGAGCTAATTCATTCTACTTTCCTCATAGAGCATAGCATCTTCTCTGAAGAGGGTATTCCATATTGGACAGCCCTGTGCCAGTATCTCCTATGACATACAATTAGTTCTAAAGTTCTTAAGAGAGACCTTGAAAATATCCTTTCATCACTTTTTTGACTATTGTGGGAACACTTGTCCTTTGTGAGATCTCCATAAAATAGTTCTTTTGGTATATGCACATTTGCCCACCCAACAAAGTTGTGCTCTCTGAAGTAGATTTGGCAGTTTAGTTTGAGAAAGAACCTTGTTGTCTTGTATCTTATCCTGTCAATAATCTACAGAATCTTCCTAAAACAATTCAAATGGAAACGATTCAGTTTCCTGTCATATGACTGACATATTGTCCAGGTTTCATAGGCATATCACAAGGTCAGTACTACAGTTCTGTAGACCTTCAATTTGTTAGTCAACCTAATACCTCTCCTCTCTCAAACTTTCCTTTGGAGGCTCACAAATACTGAGCTAGCTCTGACAATGCATGTGTAAATTTCATCATAAATGTGTATATCCCTGAAGGTATATTGACAAGGTAAGTGAACTTATCTATCCACAACATTCAAAACTTCTCTATTTGCTGAAACTGATGGTTCCACATATGGATGAGGTGGTGCTGGCTTATGGAGTACCTATTTTTTTTTTTTTTTTGGTGTTGATTGTTAAGCCAAAATTAGCACAAGCATCAGAGAATGAATCCATACTTTCTTGCATCTCAGCTTTGGAGGCTGCCTTGAATGTACAATCATCTGCAAACAAAAAATTATCCACTTTAGTTTTGCCTTGTAGCCTTTTTAAGTTGAAGAATGTACTATCAGTATGGTAGGCTTAATGCCATGTTTGTCCTTATTGAAAACATTTAACAACATGGCTGAAAACAATACTAAAAAGCATTGTGATTGAGAAATCTTGAGAGCATTGTCCATTGTCCAGAATTTAGGCAAGTATGCCATCATGCAATTGACATGTTATACTTACAAACTTCTCTGGGCAACCCAATTTTAACATAATTTTCCATAAGTCCTCAAGATTGATAGTATCAAAGGCCTTGGTCAGACTTACAAATGTTGTGTACAGTCCTCAATTCTATTCCTGGCATTTCGCCTGAAGTTGTTGGGCAGCAAATATCATATTGACTGTTGGCATTTTATGGAGCCACATGGCTCTCATGTAGATGAATTTCTTTCAAGTGCAGTATCAGCCTGTTAGGAAAGGTTCTGGAAAGAATCAGATGATCAAATTGAATCATAATGTGTTATGGGCCAGAACTCTGAACTTGAAACAAAGGATTCTTAGAAGGTACTAAGTCAGTGGAATTGATAGAGACAATAGTTGTCTAATTTAGCATGGTTCAGGATTTAATCCTACAAGGAGATGTTATGGATCAGAACTTGAAATAAGCTACTAAATGGAATTAAGAAGACAATGTTTAAATGTAGTTTAGCATTGATTTAATCCTACAACAAATAATGGTTTCCTAGTGATATAATAATTGATTTGTACTCAGTGTGTAGCATATAAACTAGAAGCCTCAGCCAGGGAGATTCAGAGATTCAGAGACAAGTGGACAGAAGGCTGGAGGCCCAAGGTTGGAGCACAAACCCTTGGACTCATACAGATACATCCCATCTCACACCATCTTGGTGGCAGGTTCTCCTCCTTTGCTTCTCCACTAAAACCAAGACTCTAGAAGGCCTCCAAAAAACTAACCAAGCCCCAAGTGAAGGAGATAGGACTTTGTAGGAGACAATAAAGGATTTGGACTGTAACACCTAGCTGTACTCCTGTGGTGATTACAGTTAGGCTGAAAAGAAGGCTGCCTCCAGAAACCCCAACAGAGGGGTTGTTCTCAACCTCTCAATAGAGAACATTATATTTTAGAAAGAACATTACAACAATGAGATTATGACATTTTCTCAGGATCACATAAGGAAGTACTTATATAGTTTAAATTCTCCCATGTGATATTCACAAAAACACTTTGTACTATAGGGCACATTATTTTGCCCCACTTTATAGAGAAAGAAATTTAAGTATGTCAAGTTTAAATAAAAGATCTAAACAATAACTAGTTTGAAAACAAGAACCAGGACAAACATCTCCTTAAAATCATAAAATTAAAATTCAGAGGGATCTTAGTTTGTAGTGTAATCTGTCCATGGAAGAAATCTTCAATAAAATAATTCACCTGGCAAGTAGTCATCCAGCATCTTCTTAAAGTCCTCTGAGAATAGATGACCATTTTCTCTGGAGACAGTATCTTCCACTTTTGGGTAGCTCTAGTTATGGCATATTTTTTTTCTCATATTTAGCCCAAATTTACCTCTTTGCATCTTCCATTCAATTTTTCCTGTCTCCTATGGCCAAACAGAAAAAGTCTAATCACTTGCATATGACAGCCCATGAAGTACTTAAAGACAGAGAGTATCAAACACTTTTTTTTCTTTACCCAGTTTAAGTCTAATATGTTTTAGCCTTAAAGCTTCATCTTCCCTGTAATATCAAGATAATTATGCTTTTTGCCCATTATCTACCATGCCACAAATATATTATCTCACACTGCTTAAGAGACCCTAAGGATGAGTTGCAATGGGATTCTTTTATCAATCATCCAACAAGGACTGATTCTTCAACCATCTCTGAGTTACATTACCATTTTCTGAGACCATCTGGTAGAAGTTATTTTGGTTCAACATCTTTTCCATTTTTCTTTTTAAACAAGGTATTTAAAGGTTATTTATTTGAAATGAGCATCTATCTTTTTTGATATCTAATCTGACTATCTAATGTGAATTCTCCCTGAGACCCTAAGAGACTGGTCAGAGATTATTATTATACAAACACTTCTATTAAACATCATTTTCCTTATAGTCAAATGAAACATTGTTTAAAGAATATAAAATAACATAAGCCACTGTGCCTATGACTAGGAATTTTAAGGCCAATAAGATTAGTTTTTGAAAAATATTTCAGTATGAAACTTCATAAGTTATAATTAAATAGCAGTGTGGCACATTGGAAAGAGAACTCCAGGAAAAAAATTTCCCTCTAATACATACTTTACTACATGACCATAATAAAGGCCTTTGACTTGTTTATGCCTGATTTTTTTCTTCAGTTTAAAAAATGGGCATGATTAAAAAAAAAAACAAAAAAAAACAAACCTGTCTTAACTTCCATCTCAGATTGTTGGTATGGCATTCAAATAAGATGGTATACATAAAAAGTATAAATCATTAATTTCTTTCTTAACAAGCAAAAGGAGTTCTGAAATCTATTTTGGTACAAATAGTTTGGAAGGTGGTAAAAAATGTTTCTAGTGATGATATAATTGTACATCCCACACTTTAGTATTCTGTTTTTAAAGAACAGATTTTTGTCATAGTTGAATACTTTTCAGCTTTCAGCTAATAACTATATATGCAAATTTTTCATTTTAACACATTTATTCAATAATAAGGAGTGAGTAACATTTTACCATAACACCAATAAAGCAATGATTATGAAATTAATAGGAGTACAGGATTTCCTTTCTATCTTCTATAAAATACTTTCCCATGTGTTTTAAAAAAAATCATATGTAAGCACAATTACAAGTAGTTATTGCTTTAATTATGGATTCAAACTAGGGAATTGGGTAATGTTTTAAGAGAGCTTACTGTGCATGTTCTGTAAAGTCTAGGGTACAGTAATATCAAAATTAATTCCTGTCCCTTTAACTTATATTCTTACTTTTTTTCACATTAAGAAGAATTACAATACTCCATTAATGTGTTTCTTTCCTTTTTTTAAAACATTTTTTAGACGAAAGTTATTTACAAAAAGCCAAATTAACACACATGTGATAAAATATAGTAACAAATAGGAACAAATAAAAATGTATTTGATTACTTGTGATTTATTGTTAACTCAGTGAATGGTGGAACCAAACTTTCTTCATCTCTGAGGTATAGTTACCCACATACTCTGGTATTTGGAGAGTTTTCAAATTTGTTGACTATATAGTAACAGCCAAAATTTGCTTCCATAATGCACAAATTTCCTTTGGAAGAGAGTTGAACTTAAGCAAATAACAATATGTAGAATAAGTAACCTCTCCTATTTCTTTTTATTTAGAAATCTTTAATTTGCACATCAACTTCAGTTAATTGCCATTATATTTTGCTTAACCATTGGGGGAATGTATGCCTTTTTTTTTTGTCTAATTCATTGCATGAATAGCTTTAAAGCTCTATTGTTTTATTAGCTTAAAGAGCTCCTAACATGAGAACCTAAACCACAGATAGCGATTTTGACAAAGTATCTAAGTGACCTTTCTAGGACCACTTGGCTTGTGTCAAAACCGAATGTGAATTCAGATTTTTCTCATATCAAGATGAACAACCTAGCCATGTTAACGTGTTCCCCATACTTTGATTCTTTATTAGAAAGGAATGCACTGTACATCAGATTTTTATCAACCTCTACGGTTCAAACAGTTTGAGATATTAGCATAAAAGCATCCGTGTCAACATCATAAAATCATCATCTCACATTGTGAACTTAGTGATTAAGATCTTAGGAAAGGTTTATCAATGTTTTAATAGGTCTCTAATGTAAAAATGAATATTACATAGTCATTTCTAGTTAGTTTATTATACCAATGATGAAATAGCTTTTACCAAAAAAAATCAAAATATTTAATTCCAAAATAAGAAGCTGAATATTAAAAGCAACATAAATATAAACCCAATCTGGATATTTAGCAAATTAAAGGAATTCCCAATGGGATCACAAATTACATGTGGAAATATTAATTTTGTGAAATAAAACAGAGGGAACAGTTGTCTGCTGACAGTTATGTTCACATGGCTCTAGTCAGCAGGAATATTATGAGCCCCCAATGCCCTTGTAAATCACAGATGCACATTTGCATAGTGTAGAAAGTGGGCTGGGAATGACTTTTTTTTTTTTTTAATAGGAAGGTATCATGAGCATTAGACCTTTCTGCAGAGAGCCTGTTTTACACAAGTTTTCTGCCCTTAATTTAAAAAAAAAAATAAACATTTTAATTCAAAAGTAAAAGACATTCAATATAAGAAAAGACTAACTTGGTTATATGCTAAATTAGCTGTTTAAATAATATACTGAAACAATATGAAAAGTGAAAGAAAAACTTCATGAATTACCTAAAGTTCTAATCTAGTGGTAAAAACTATGTTCTAACAATTCAGTGACATTGAGCATAACAAGCCAGAGACATATTTGATTCTTTACAATACCTCAGGCAATTTTCTGACTTCAGTAGATTAGATAATTTAAGTCAAATAAACTATGTCTGCTTAAAGATATTGACACCTTTGTGTACTTTCCATTTCTAACATCTCCATTTGTAAATGATAGTTATTATTATCATAGGACTTTAGAAGTTAAGTGAGTTGACTAAAGCAACTTTAACTGTGAAAAGTGAGATTTGAACCCAGGAAATCTGACTCCAGAGCCAGATTTCTTTTTTATGGTAACATGTTGCTGTTACACTACAATTAGTCAAATAGATATATTTTCAAAACATTCTCCAAATAGCTACATTACTCCATTAACCTGATCAGGGAACAATTTTGTGAGGGGCTACTATACTTTCTTGCCTTCAAGGAGTTTATAATTTAACAAGGAAATAAAGAATTTACATACATAAAGACAGTGAAATAGATTTGAACTGCAATTTACTTGATCAAGAGAAAATCTAGTTAAAACAACTCCTATCAATATATACTTAGAATACTCAACTTTGTTGAGTAGTTGCCTAAATAAATGAGAAATTAAATGACTTGTTCAGGATCATATAGTCAGTATGTATCAGAAAAAGGACTTGAATTCTGGTTTTCTATCTACTGAGCTATATTGCATCTAATTAAAATACTTTATTCATGCAAAATGCTACGTCTCTTTTCCTTTCTACTACCTAATCTCTCCAGTCCTATTCACAATGGCAAATTGAGACCTCATGAGGTGATAGACTACTTTTTTGTTTTTTTTACTCAGGATTATTTGTCTAACATTACTCAGGTCCCATTGAGTATGGTCCTCAATATCATAAAGATACAATATGCACGATTCTCCTACCAATCTCAATGTCTGTAAAGCTTCAGTAATACATTATTACATAAGAATTTATACAAGCCAATATTATCTAAGAAGGTTTAGCTTGATTTTCAAAGAAAACACAACAGAAAAAAACACTGTTCAATTAAAGTTTAAAAGCAAAGAGAAAAAAATGTTAATTTCTCTTTCGTATTTTCTAGAGCAAGAGTCCCAGATGGAGAATTTCTCCAGTGGATACTTGCAAATGCAAAGGACAAGCAAATTATCATAGATAATTTCTCCACCACAGTTTCACAGTCTCTTTGGCCTAATTCTTCCAATCCCATTGCTTCTAGCAAGCTAGTTCCCTAAAGAGAAATAGTACTTTTCTCCTCAGGGTTCTAGGGATAACCTTGAGTGCCTAGGTTTGAGATTTTCTGTTACTGCTATTCACAGATCTCCATCTGGTATAGTCTTCATTGATTATCAATTAACCAATCAGAGTTAATTAGCTTTTAGAAGAGGGTATTTTCTGAAGTAGCATAGTAAGAATAGTTGGTACAAACCCAGTCCCCTCAAAAATCTTGAAAACACTAGTCTATATGTAAATCTAGAGTCCAAATGAAAGTATGCTAAACTTTAGCAAGCATAAAAGACAAATGTGCCATCAACAGATACTAGTTATTGGAATTGCTTAGTGTTTTTTTTTTTTATTTTTTTATTTTTTTGGTGCATTCATCATGATTTCATTTAGAGGTCACTATTCTTGCTTCAAATCATTTTACATTTGTTGCAAACTTCCCAGTGAACCTGGTTTAAAATTTTGTTTATGTTTATTATCTCTTCTCTGTCCTTCATCAAAACTATGCATCTTTCAAATCAATTGCCAAATTCTGTCAATTCCAGCTATATGAAATTTCTTTTTTAAAGTATTATGAAAATCTCCTAAATGGTTTCTCTGCCTTCAATCCCTTTCCTCATCAATTCAATCTTCATTAGGGGATGAGCTGTGATTTTACAACCTTTCTGTTTTATTTCCTTCACCAATTAGAATCCATTTATTAAGTATATATGTTCTATATTGAATTGCTTGCCATCTAGGACAGGGGTCGGGGGGGGAGGGAGAAAATCCAAAACACAAGGCTATACAAGGGTCAATGTTGTCAAGTTATCCATCATATGTTTTGAAAATAAAAAGCTTTATTAAAAAAATAAATTAAAAGTATATATGTTCTGAGAAATTGCCTGAGAGAAATGGTAATTAAAACGACTTGTCCAGGCTTACATAGCTAATAAGTGTCAGATCCAACATTTAAACTCAGGACTCAGTCCCCGCTTCCCCCCAATAACAAGACCAGTAATCTATTCACTATTGATATACTGCTTCATCATAGATTTGCCAATAATATTTCCAAGGTATAAACCTGATTATGTTATCCTTTCCCAATCAACAACCTTCTTTGGCTCCTTATCACTATTAAAGGAAAAAATACAGATCCTTTATGTTTGCATTTAACACTCACTAGAATTTGGCTCCAACACTTCTTTCCAGCATAAGGAACATTGCTTCCTTTTAACAACTCCAGGCTTCAGCCAAATTATACTATTCACTGCTCCCTGAACATTTCATGCTATTTCCTGGCTCTATGTATTATTACAGGCTGTTGCCTATGTTTAGAATTCACTTCCTTCTCATCTCTCACTTCCAGAATCCATTTGTCTCTTTAGAATTCAGCTGAGTTTGTTCCTATTCCCTGATTATCTATGCCTTTTCCTTCCTCCATTTTTTTCTATAGCAGTCTATCTTCATTCCACACTGCATTTTCCCCCATTACTCCATACCTTGGCTTTTAAATATCTATGTATTGTTGCCCTTATACTTATGTACATGCTGATTGTAAAATCTTGACATCACTAGGGTTGAGTACCATGACTTGCACCAAGAATGCATGTAATAGATATGTATTGGTTTGACAGAATGAGTAAGTCCCTTTACCCTTTTATTAGAGATATTCTTATTGTCAATCAGGGTAGCTAAGTAGCAGGCACTGCTATATGGATCTAAAGTCAAGAAGACATCTTCTCAAGTTTAAATCTGGCTTCACATACTTACTGGCTATGTAACACTGTGCAAGTCACTTAATGCTATTTGTTTCAGTTTCTTCATCTGTAAAATGAACTGGATAAGGGAATGGCAAACCAACAAATATCTTTTCCAAGAACCCCAAATGGGATTACAAACAGTAGACATGACTAGATTGAGCAACAACAATATGGTCAATCATTTCTTCAGTAAGTGCTTCTGTTAAAAACAGGTCTTAAGAAGCTGTTTCAATAAAGTTAATAAAGGACTTTTGACATCTCAGTTCTGAAGCAATGATCCTTTTTCTGTCATAGATATGATCTATATAGAAGTAAACTTTTTAGAGATTAAATTAGTCAACAAAGTGATGTAGTTATGAATAAAAAGCCAATGAAACTTGGACATTATTAATAGAAGTACGATATACAGAGTGGAAATGACTCAATAGGAGACACATAATGGCTATAAAATGGCTGCAATATATTACCAATGATAACTTTTATGCCAGAAATGAAAAGAAAAAAATCATCAAGGCTCTGTATGAGTGAACAAGAAAGGCCAATCATATAGCAAAAATAAGAGGTGACAGATGGACAGCTATAGTTGTAAAATAAGAATCCATGATATGTGCAAAAAAAGAGAGAGTTGAACATTTTCATGAGTTGGGAATTCAGCATGTATCAAAAGTGTAATGTGACTTTAGAAAAGGCTAATGTAAATTTAGAGTACACTGATGAATTATAATTTGTCTATACTGAGAGAATTCATCATCCTATTTTATGCTGAACTGATAAATTCAAGGCACAGGTAACATGTTTAATTCTGGCCCTGCTATTAGAGATAAACTATTCTGCAATCACAAGAGAGAAATCAGGATGATGATGGTGTTGGGAACTATATTATTATCTGATAAAAGCTATACAATGCATTTGCCTGTAAAGAAGAGTAAAAGATAAGTATTTGAAAGATCCTTATGTATATAGTAGCATTGGATTCCTTTGCTTCACCATAGAGATTATTAGGAACAATAGATAGAAAGTGCTGAAAAACAAACTTCAGATTGCCATAGGGATAAATAAAAATTTCCTAACAACTGCATTTCTTAATAGTATTTTATTTTTTAGCCCAATTACATGTCAAGAAAATTTTAAGAATAATTTTTACAAGATTTTGAATTCTAAATATTTTTTCTCTCCTCCCTTCTCTTCCAAAGACAGTAGGCAGTTTGATATAGATTATACATTTACTATCATGTAAAACATATTTTCATATTAGTCACAGTTATAAAAGAATAAACAGATCAAAAAGGGGGGAAAAACTTGAGAAAAAAACAAAGTCGGGGAAGGAGAGGCGAAATGTGCTTCAGTCTGCATTCAAAGTCTGTCAGCGCTTTATGTGCATAGAAATATAATTTTTCTTGGGTCATTTGTGCTTGTCTTGTATCATCATATTGTTGAGTTGAGTTGAGTCATTCATATTTAATCATTCTACAATGTTGCTGTTACTGTGTACAACTGTTTTCCTGTTTTTTTTTTTTTTTCTTTTCATTTCACTTTGCTCCTCTTCTCACAAGTCTTTCCAGGTTTTTTCTGAAATCTGCTAATCTTTTCTTATTGCACAATAGTATTCCATTATATTGATGGCTTGATCAACCATTCTCCAACTGATGGCCATCTCCTCAATTTCCAAAATTTCCCCACCACTAAAAGGGCTGGTATAATTAGTTTTGTACATATAGGCCCTTTCACCATATTTATGTCATTTTTGGGATACACATGTATTGCTGGATCAAAGAATATGAATAGCTTAGTTAGTCTTTGGGCATAGTTACAAATTGCTCTCTACAATGACTGGATCAGTTCACAGCTCCATCAACAAGGCATTAGTATCTAAATTTCCCCACATCCTCTGAAATACTAAAATAGTTAATCATTTAAAGTAGTATTTATATTAGATTCTCTGTGGTTCTCAAAGAATACCATCATATTATCTGCAAATTGTTATAATTTTGTTCCTCAATGTCTATAATCAGTCCAGTTACCAATTATCAAAGATGTCATAGAGGACATTCCTGTTTACATATGATTTGGCAGCACCTGTCAATTTATCATTCTTTAAAACCAGAATTGTTGTATCTTAGAGGACAACTTTCCATACATGAGATGTATCCCATATGGAGATTTGTTGTCAACAAATATAAGAATCATAAAAAATAAAATGGCAAATTGTTTGAAGATAATGAAAAAAAGGGAAGGCCTTAGCAATAAAGGAGTGCTCTGGAAAGAAGTTAGTGAAAATGCACAGAATTGGAAGACCAAATGTGTAGTAATGAATCACTTCAAGGAAATCAGTCATTGGCTCATGAGTATTCAGGAACTGTAACCATGATGGAGAAAATATTGCAAATTAAACTTTAAGATGTTTCATTATTAGAAATTAAAGCCTTGAGAAACAGAATATTGAGATAATTATTAATTATCATAGTTAATAATCAGAAATTAATGATCAGTAGTTTCTTTTGGTACCAAAGGAGACTCTGAAATGTCTTAAATAAGATGTATACCTTTTGTCTGGGAACTCCCCTGACAAGTGAAACTCAGTCTAATTGGTGCATATTTAAAGAGTTCACCTCCTCAAATTGAGACCTTGGTTTGATCATGTGACTCAGCAACCTCAATGATTTAGATAAGAAAACCATTTCCATCTAGACCTCTCTGACTAGTTTTCTCCTTCAGGAGCTGTGGCTCTATATTCTAATGAAAGGTCTAAAGGAGTACATCTCCAGGTGGATCGGAGGGAAAGCAAGCTTAAGTAGAATTTTTGTTTTCAAAGTAGACAAAAAGTAAGTGTCCCAGGCTAAGGAGATACTGTGGGGCTGGGAAAAGATTATCCTACTTTAACAACCTTCTAAAACTCTGTGACATTTTACAGAATTGAATCTTGTACATCAGGACAGTTTTCCTTGATGATTTCTTGAAAGAAATTGTCTAGGCACTTTTTTTTTGGTGTTCAAGAAGTCCAATAATTCTCATATTATCTCTCCTGGATCTATTTCCAGGTCAGTTGTTTTTCCAATGAAGTATTTTACATTTTATTCTTTTTTTTTTCATTTTTTTGGTTTTGTTTCACTGATTTTTAATGTCTCATGGACTTGTTCACTTCCATTTTTTTTCAATTCTAATTTTTAGTGAATTGTTTTCTTCACTTAGCTTTTTTTTTTACTGCCTTTTTTATTTGACCAATCAAACTTTTAAATGAGTTGTTTTGTTCATTGGATTTTTTTTTTCCAGTTTACCAATTCTGTGCTGTGCTGCAGTGTACCTGAGTTGAACCCTATCCCTCCCTGCCTTTTTGGGACAGACCTTTCTAAAATTCTTGCAAGATATCTTCTGCTGGAAATTTGTTACATTACAAATATTTGGGGGTTCTCTCAATCCAAAATCTATTCACATGATCTGGTCTTGATTCTGACGATAATCTCAAAGACTTGTCTATTCTCCACCATCTTGGCTCTGCTCTCTCCAGAACTGAAGTGAGTGGAAAGGATTAGAGAATGGGTCACAAAATAATAATTAGTTATTATTTTAATACTATAAAATGTGACATATAAAATGTATAACACTATGATATAATATAATATTTTTGTCATGCATGCATTTTTGAGACCTGATTGTTAAATATTTACAAATCCATCTCTGACTCAAATCAGCCTTTTAGACCAACTCATATATAAAAGGAATCCACAGTATAACATATCTGAGAATAATTTCTATCCTCTAAATCTAAGCAGAACTACCTTTCTTCCACATTCTTAAAATACTTGCACTCAGTTATTATTTTCTTCATTAGTTTTCTTTTCTCTAACTTAAACATTCGCAATTCTTTCAATTATTCTTCAAACAGTATAGAATAACAGCTCTTTATATCCTGGTTGCTTTCCCCTGGATAGTTCCAGCTTATCACTGCCTCTCTTAAATTGCAATACCCATAAATGAATATATCTCTCCAAATAAGACTTAGGGAAGGAAGAGTACTATCATTTTACTCATAGAAGATATGCTATTCTTGATGAAGAATTTTTTGCATTTTTTTTTTTTTTTGGCTCTTACATTACAATTCTGACTCGTGTTTAACTAGCAATCTTCTAAAATCCCCAGGTCTTTTTCACACAAACTAGTATCTAATCATGGCTCTTTTTATATACATAAACCATGTAAACATTTATCAAAAGCTTTTCTAAAATATAGGTAAACTATATTTGTTACATACTCATTTTTGTAACCTGTTTTCAAAAAAAAGAAAAAATACATTTAGTCTTCTGTGACTGCTTTGGATGAAGCTATGCTGGCTCCTTAAAATCACGACTTTCCTTTCTTTATGCTTGCCAATAATCTCTTTAATTATCTGTTCTAGATTTTTTTTCCCCAGATATTATCATGGACTTCACTAGGTCTTTAGTTTGCAGACTCTGCTATCTTTCCTTTTTGGAAAATCCAAAATATTTGTCTTTCTTCAGTTTTGTGGCATCTCTCCCTTTTCCTGTGATGTTTCAAATATTACTGGAAATGGTTCAGCAATCACATCTGTCATTTTTAAGAAGGAAAGGGTGTGAATCATCTTTGGACAAGGGTACTAAATTCATCAACAGCAATTCCTGTTAGGTAATTTTACTTTATCATTTTCTTTTTTTTTTTTTTTTTTTTTTAATTTTTTATTTAATAATTACATTATATTGACACTCATTTCTGTTCCGATTTTTTTTTTCCCCTCCCTCCCTCCACCCCCTCCCCTAGATGGCAAGCAATCCTTTATATGTTGGATATGTTGCAGTATATCCTAGATACAATATATGTTTGCAGAACCGAACAGTTCTCTTGTTGCACAGGGAGAATTGGATTCAGAAGGTATAAATAATCCGGGAAGAAAAACAAAAATGCAGATAGTTCACATTCGTTTCCCAGTGTTCTTTCTTTGGGTGTAGCTGCTTTTGTCCGTCATTTATCAATTGAAACTCAGGTCTCTTTGTCAAAGAAATCCACTTCCATCAAAATATGTCCTCATACAATATCGTTGTCGAAGTGTATAATGATCTCCTGGTTCTGCTCATTTCACTTAGCATCAGTTCATGTAGGTCTCTCCAAGCCTCTCTGTATTCATCCTGCTGGTCATTTCTTACAGAACAATAATATTCCATAACATTCATATACCACAATTTACCCAGCCATTCTCCAATTGATGGGCATCCATTCATTTTCCAGTTTCTAGCCACTACAAACAGGGCTGCTACAAACATTTTGGCACATACAGGTCCCTTTCCCTTCTTTAGTATTTCTTTGGGATATAAGCCCAATAGAAACACTGCTGGATCAAAGGATATGCACATTTTGATAATTTTTTGGGCATAATTCCAGATTGCTCTCCAGAATGGTTGGATTCGTTCACAACTCCACCAACAATGCATTAGTGTCCCAGTTTTCCCGCATCCCCTCCAACATTCATCATTATTTTTTCCTGTCATCTTAGCCAATCTGACAGGTGTGTAGTGGTATCTCAGAGTTGTCTTAATTTGCATTTCTCTGATCAATAATGATTTGGAACACTCTTTCATATGAGTGGTAATAGTTTCAATCTCATCCTCTGAAAATTGTCTGTTCATATCCTTTGACCATTTATCAATTGGAGAATGGCTTGATTTCTTATAAATTTGAGTCAGTTCTCTATATATTTTGGAAATGAGGCCTTTATCAGAACCTTTAACTGTGAAAATGTTTTCCCAGTTTGTTGCTTCCCTTCTAATCTTGTTTGCATTAGTTTTATTTGTACAAAGGCTTTTTAATTTGATGTAATCGAAATTTTCTATTCTGTGATCAGTAATGGTCTCTAGTTCATCTTTGGTCACAAATTTCTTTCTCCTCCACAAGTCTGAGAGATAAACTATTCTATGTTCCTCTAATTTATTTATAGTCTCGTTCTTTATGCCTAGGTCATAGACCCATTTTGATCTTATCTTGGTATATGGTGTTAAGTGTGGGTCCATGCCTAATTTCTGCCATACTAATTTCCAATTATCCCAGCAGTTTTTATCAAATAATGAATTCTTTTCCCAGAAGTTAGGGGCTTTGGGTTTGTCAAACACTAGATTGCTATAATTGACTATTCTGTCTTGTGAGCCTAGCCTTTTCCACTGATCCACTAATCTATTTCTTAGCCAATACCAAATGGTTTTGGTGACTGCTGCTTTATAATATAATTTTAGATCAGGTACAGCTAGGCCACCTTCATTTGATTTTTTTTTCATTAATTCCCTTGAGATTCTCGACTTTTTATTGTTCCATATGAATTTTGTTGTTATTTTTTCTAGATCAATAAAATATTTTCTTGGAAGTCTGATTGGTATAGCACTAAATAAATAGATTAGTTTAGGGAGTATTGTCATCTTTATTATGTTCGCTCGGCCGATCCAAGAGCACTTAATATTTTTCCAATTATTTAAGTCTGACTTTATTTGTGTGGAGACTTTTTTATAATTTTGCTCATATAATTCCTGACTTTCCTTTGGTAGATAGATTCCCAAATATTTTATGGTATCAACAGTTATTCTGAATGGAATTTCTCTTTGTATCTCTTGCTGTTGGGTTTTGTTGGTGATGTATAAAAATGCTGAGGATTTATGGGGATTTATTTTGTAGCCAGCTACTTTGCTAAAATTATGAATTATTTCCAATAGCTTTTTGGTAGAATCTCTGGGGTTCTCTAGGTATACCATCATATCATCTGCAAAGAGTGATAGTTTGGTTTCCTCATTGCCTACTCTAATTCCTTTTATATCTTTCTCGACTCTTATTGCCGAGGCTAGTGTTTCTAATACGATATTAAATAATAATGGTGATAGTGGGCAACCTTGCTTCACTCCAGATCTTACTGGGAAAGGTTCCAGTTTTTCCCCATTGCATATGATGCTTACTGATGGTTTTAAATATATGCTCCTGACTATTTTAAGGAAAAGTCCATTTATTCCTATGCTCTCAAGTGTTTTTATTAGGAATGGATGTTGGATTTTATCAAATGCTTTTTCTGCATCTATTGAGATGATCATGTGGTTTTTGTTTGTTTGGTTATTGATATAGTCAATTATGCTAATAGTTTTCCTAATATTGAACCAGCCCTGCATTCCTGGTATAAATCCTACTTGGTCATAGTGTATTATCCTGGTGACAATTTTCTGTAATCTTTTTGCTAATATTTTATTTAAGATTTTAGCATCAATATTCATTAGGGAGATTGGTCTATAATTTTCTTTCTCTGTTTTCAGCCTACCTGGTTTAGGTATCAGTACCATATCTGTGTCATAAAAGGAGTTTGGTAGGACTCCTTCAATCCCTATTTTTTCAAATAGTTTATATAACATTGGAGTTAATTGTTCTTTAAATGTTTGGTAGAATTCACATGTAAATCCATCTGGTCCTGGGGATTTTTTCTTAGGGAGTTGATTGATAGTTTGTTCTATTTCTTTTTCTGAGATGGGACTGTTTAGGATATTTACTTCTTCCTCTGTTAGTTTGGGCAAGCTGTATTTTTGGAGGTATTTTTCTATTTCATTTAAGTTGTCGAATTTATTGGCATAAAGTTGGGCAAAGTAACTCCTAATTATTGCTCTAATTTCCTCTTCGTTAGTGGTGAGTTCTCCCTTTTCATTTTTAAGACTAACAATTTGATTTTCCTCTTTCCTTTTTTTAATCAGATTTACTAAGGGTTTGTCTATTTTGTTGGTTTTTTCATAGAACCAACTCTTAGTTTTATTAATCAATTCAATAGTTTTTTTACTTTCAATTTTATTGATCTCACCTTTTACTTTTAGAATTTCAAGTTTAGTGTTTGACTGGGGGTTTTTAATTTGTTCCTTTTCTAGCATTTTTAATTGCAAACCCAATTCATTGACCTTCTCTTTCTCTATTTTATACAAATAGGCCTCTAGAGATATGAAATTTCCCCTTATTACCGCTTTGGCTGCATCCCATACATTTTGGTATGATGTCTCATTGTTATCATTTTCTTGGGTGAAGTTATTAATTATGTCTATGATTTGCTGTTTTACCCAATCATTCTTTAGTATGAGATTATTTAGTTTCCAATTATTTTTTGGTCTACTTCCCCTGCTTTTTTGTTGAATGTAATTTTCATTGCATCGTGGTCTGAAAAGGATGCATTTACTATTTCTGCCTTACTACATTTGAGTTTGAGGTTTTTATGTCCTAATATATGGTCAATTTTTGTATAGGTTCCATGAACTGCTGAAAAGAAAGTGTATTCCTTTCTGTCTCCATTACATTTTCTCCAGAGATCTATCATATCTAGCTTTTCTAGTATTCTGTTTACCTCTTTGACTTCTTTCTTATTTATTTTCTGGTTTGATTTATCTAATTCTGAGAGTGCAAGGTTAAGATCTCCCACTATTATAGTTTTACTGTCTATTTCTTCTTGCAGCTCTCTTAGTTTCTCTTTTAAGAATTTAGATGCTACCCCACTTGGTGCATATATGTTTAATATAGATAGTGCTTCATTATCCATGCTACCCTTTAGCAAGATATAGTGTCCTTCCTTATCTCTTTTAATTAGGTCAATTTTTGCTTTAGCTTGATCTGAGATCAGGATGGCTACCCCTGCTTTTTTGACTTCACCTGAAGCATAGTAGATTTTGCTCCAACCTTTTACCTTTAACCTGCATGTATCTCCCCGCTTCAGGTGTGTTTCCTGTAAACAACATATTGTAGGATTCTGGCTTTTAATCCATTCTGCTAACTGCTTCCTCTTTATGGGGGAGTTTACCCCATTCACGTTTATGGTTAAAATGACCAATTCTGTATTACTTGCCATCTTGTTAACCCCGGTTTATGCTTTCCTCCCTTCTTTCCCCTTTCCCCCCCTTCCAGGTATTAAGCTTGTGAGCACCCCTTGCTTCTCACAGCCCTCCCTTTTTAGTATCCCTCCCCCCGCCTTAGAGTTCCTCCCCTATCTTACCCCTTTCCCTCCCAGTTCCCGTATTCCCTTCCGTTTAGCTTATTCCTTCCCTTTCCACTTTTCCCTTCTCACTTTTCAATGAGATGGGAGAAGTTTCACCATAGATTGAATATGTCTTAAGATTTTTCACTTAAAGCCAATTCTGAAGGCAGTAAGATACCCACTATATTCATCCCCCTCCATTCTTTCTCTCAGATATAATAGGTTTCCTATGCCTCTTCATGTGATGTACTACCCCCACTTTACCCTTTTTCTGGTACAGTGTCCTTTCCACATCAATTTCTAGAACAAGGTATACATGTATTCTTTATACATCTATATAGTCAAAATATAGTTCCCAAGATTAATCTTTACCTTTTTAGATTTCTCTTGAGTTCTATATTTGTAGATCAAACTTTTTGTTAAGTTCTGGTTTTTTCATCAGAAATAGATGAAATTCGCTTACTTCGTTGAATGTCCATCTTCTTCCCTGGAAAAAGATGCTCATTCTCGCTGGGTAAGTTATTTTTGGTTGCATACCAAGTTCCTTAGCCTTTCGGAATATCATATTCCAGGCCCTTCGATCTTTTAATGTGGATGCTGCCAGATCCTGGGTGATCCTTATTGTGGCTCCTTGATACTTGAATTGGGTTTTTCTAGCCGCTTGCAATATTTTTTCTTTCATCTGAGGGTTCTGGCATTTGGCCACTATATTCCTTGGTGTTTTGATTTTAGGATCCCTTTCAGTGGGTGATCGATGAATCCTTTCAATGTTTATTTCTTCCTCTGTTCCTATGACTTCTGGGCAGTTCTCTTTGATAATTTCCTGGAAGACAGTGTCCAGGCTCTTTTTTTCATCATGTTTTTCTGGGAGTCCAATGATTCTCAGATTGTCTCTCCTGGATCTGTTTTCCAGGTCTGTTGTCTTCCCCAGAAGGTATTTCACATTTTTCTCCATTGTTTGATTTTTTTGGATTTGCTTGACTGATTCTTCTTGTCTCCTCGAGTCATTCAATTCCACTTGTTCAATTCTGATTTTCAGTGAAGTATTCTCTTCACTCACTTTTTTAAGATCTTTCTCTAATTGTCCAATTGAGTTCTTTTGTTCTGTGGAATTTTTTTCCATTTCGCCAATTTTGTTTTTTAGAGAGCTGTTTTCTGTTTCCAGTTCACTAATCCTATTTTTCAAGGATTTTACTTCTTTATCCACTCTCTCTTTAACTGACTTCTCCAGGCTCTTTTCCATTTTTCTTCTAGCTCCCTTGTGAGAGCCTTTTTAATCACTTCTATGAGGTTCATCTGTGCTGAGGAACAGACGATCTCTTCCTTTGGGGAATCACCTGGGGACTGCCTGTTTTTAGTCTCCTCAGGATTTAGAGTCTGCTCTCTATCTGTGTAGAAGCTGTCAAGGGTTAAAGTCCTCTTCAGCTTCTTGCTCATTCTGTCTATTAATCAGAGACAAACTACCAAAGAAAAACAGAAAAAACTGGAGTCTTTCTTTGGGGGGGGGGGCTGGGTGTGTTATCGAGCTTCCTCTACAGACTGCAGGGGGCAGCAGTGAGGCACTAGCAGGACTGTGCTGCGCCTGCGCTCTGAGATCCCAAAGCGTGCTGAGTCACTGAGGGGGGGAAGGGGGGGGCGGCCAGGTCCTGAGAGACTCCAGCTGTTTGCGGTTGTATTCTTCAGCCCCGGTGTTTTTAGCTTCTCTGCTGGGCTGCTGACTTGCTGCCGGAGCAAAGTATCTAATCCTGTAGCGAAGCTCTCCCCGCAGAGACGGCTACGATCACTCCCCACTCCCTCTCAGCTCTGCTCCCGTGCTCTCACTGCCGCTGCCCTCAGTCTGCGCCCGATCTAAAACCGCCCCAGCCCTCCAGTAAAGACAGACCTTTCTTGGCGGATCTCAAGGATGGCTTCTCTTGGTAACTATTTGTGGGTTTTTTTCAGTCAAGCATTGATTCAGAGGCTTGTAATGAAGTGGATAGTGAGAGAAAGCGCGGAGCTTATGCAACTGTGAGCCTCCTCTCCGCCATCTTAACCGGAAGTCTCCTTTATCATTTTCAATGCAGAGTTCTTTCTCCTTGGCAGGGAAAAATAGGGGCAAGACAAGAATTCAGCAACTCTTTTTTCTTTGAATTATCAGTTATCATCAGACTATCCCCTTCAAGTCAAAATATTTATACAAACTTTTTCGATCTCTAGTAAGGAGGAACTCTCTATCTATTCCACTTTGATCCTAGTAGAGTTAGGGACAGTAAAAGTGGTGTACTTCTATTAAGACTTATTTTTCACCTCTATCTTTGAATAGATTTTTCCCTCTACTTTTACTATAATGCCTTCTCTATCAAACCCTACTTCTCACTTTCATATAGGACTTTTCCTGAAACTTATAGTTGCCACTGAATCTTTACCCAAGTTGAAGATGCAAAATTAACCTCCGTGTAAGTAAAAGATTGAAAAACTTCAATTCCTCTACCATGAGAGAGTTTTTCAGATTCGTGGATGTGGCTATTGTTTTTAATTAAGTCTTAGCTTTTACAAGACAGAAAATAAAATAAAATAAAATAAGTATTTTAATAACTTCATATTGGCTGTCTTCAAGACTTTCATTATCCTGGTCACCTTCTCAGGATGATTTCCAGCTCAAAGCCAAAGTGAGTGTCTGCTGAATATGACAATGACCTTGTGGCATCAATATCTTATGCAAAAACTCCTTTTCTTATCCTTCCCAAATCAAGAGGTAGATACTCTTGGAAGAAAGTGGGGATATCACTCCCTTTCCCAGGTCAATGAATTCATTAAAATGCTGCACCATTGTTGACTATCATTAAACTGTCCTCTAAGTACTTCTTTCTAGTAGGATTATCATGATCAACCATCAACATGTTTTGCTCCTAGTAGAAGAATTACTACCTATGGAATTTATTTTAGCTTTTCAATGTCTTATCTAAAATCATTGAAAAGATTAGAAGATACTACTAATTCCCTTCTCTAAGCACTATGACTTTCTTAATATAGCATGTAAGCAAATTAACAATTTTGGTAGCTATATTATACTACTGATTTTTATTGAGCTTGTATTCTAAGACCTTAAAAACTAAAACTAAAAGTGGTGTACTTCTATTAAGACTTATTTTTCACCTCTATCTTTGAACAGATTTTTCCCTATACTTTTACTATAATGCCTTCTCTATCAAACCCTACTTCTCATTTTCACATAGGACTTTTCCTGAAACTTATAGTTGCCACTGAACCTTTACCCAAATACTTTGGATATATTTTCTATTTTTACATATGTATATTTTGCTTACCCCAATAAAATGGAAATTCTTTGAAGTTATAAATTTCTCTCATTTTTTTTTTTATCTTTGTATACCCAACATCAAGCACATTATTGATTTTGTCACAGGAAATTTGGGATTAAATTACCATCTTCTAGGAGTGTGGGATAATGACATGAGGAGACAAAGTTAAAAAACAGTGATGTTTAAAAAGTTTGAAAAATATAATTCCTGGATAAATAATCAAATTATTATTAATGGTAGCATATTACCAATAAAATGGGTCAACAACACTTAATAAAAGCTTATTAATTGATTTGGCTTCTCTAGCAGGTTAACATAAATGTTCTTACTAGGAAGATTATTTTTCTTGATAGGAAAAAAAAAAAAGGATCAAAATATAGAATTTACATTCTCTCTGTTCTTAATTATCATGGTCCTGTTTAAGCCCAAACAATAGTTATATCTCTCCAGAATCCAAAAGACAAACAAGAATAAAGCTTAATCACTTCCAAGTTGAAATGTTTCTGTTGCCCTTTTTATTATGACCCTGGATCATTTGATTTCAACTACATATACTCCCTGCATATAATTTCTAGTTACTTTTAAAATCTGAATAAATCATGGATTTCCATGGATATTTAGAGTTTTTTTTCTTTAAACTACTTTTGTTCTTCCCAATTGAAAATATTTGTTTTGTTTTGTTTTGTTTTTATTATTCTTTAGGATCTCCTAACCTTATTGGTTGTGCTTCTTTCCCTCTGAATACAGAGAGAAATGATAATTAATAATCATTGAGGAGGTCTAAGAGTCCCCTTTTTCCTGAAGACTCTTTCAACTCTCAGTCTCTGAAGGTTGAATTAACTTTCTCCTCAATCTTGACCAAACTTCATATAATCTTTCAAGAGATCTAATACAATGTGAGAATATCTATTATGCTCTTCAAAAGTTTGAGTTAGAGAAAATTATTTGATTTGATTAGATAGCCCAAGTCTGGGTAACTTAGAAATAAATATCAAAATCAAAGTTATACCTCCCAGTGCATCATTAGAATTGATCTACCTTTTATTGTAATATTTCACTCATTACTTATTAACCAGAGTTGATTGCTAGCCTCAAAAATACCTAAGAGTATATATACTATGAACCCACTGCCATGATTCATCTTTGGCATTTGAAAGCTGTTGACCCATTTTATTGGTAATATGCTACTATTAATAATATATGATTAATTACCCAGGGGTTATATTTTTCAAACTTATTAAGCATCACTATTTTTTAACTTTGTCTCCCCATGTCATTATCCCACACTCATAGAAGATAGTGATTTCATCCCAAAGTTCCTGTGATAAAATCAATAAGCATTTAATTTGTACAAGTCACTGTATAAATTATTGGGGATGACACAAAAATCAAAATCTTGCTATGTTCTCATAGACCTTACATTTTAAGATACATACATGAATTTATAAGAGATTCATACAAAGTAGATTCAAGAGGGAAAAGCACTAGCAACTGTGTCAAGATGGGTCTTCTGTAGAAAAGCTAAGAACTAAGTTTTTAAGTAAACAAAGGATTCTAAAAAGCATAAATGAAAAGGGAAAACATTAGAGACATGGAGGGTAGCTAATGCAAGATCATGGAGACAGGAGATAAATTACTATGTGAGGAATAGTGAGGAGATAAATATACCTGGACTTTAGAGTTTGTGGAAGAGAATATTGTATAAAAATCCTAGAGATATAATTGGGCCAGATTATGAAGAGCTTCAAATATAAAAGTTACAGAGAATAATTGAAATTTAGTGTGTGAGTGGAGGCAAGGGGTACTATTTTCATCTCCACTTTAAGGAAATCATGTTGACAATTTTATAAAGGATAGATTGGAGTGAAGAAGAGATTTGAAATAGTGAAAACAATTAAAATACCACTGAAAAACTAACTATATCTTTGTATTCAGAATCAAGTAATAGATTTACAGATTAAGAAAAGAAACAAATTTAATAACTGTTGGAATCCTTACTAACTGCTAACTAATTAGAGTTGATCTAATCTTACAAGAAGATGTTTTGGGCAGAACCTGAAACAAGGTACTAAATAGAACTAATTAATACAAGGCTTGTGTTCACACCTTTACTCATTGGAGTTCAATGAGTTCACACCTCCCTTGAAGCTCTTTGGGCCAGAGAGCACTATGGGAGAAAACCCGCAATCCCTCTCTTGAGCATAAATAGAGCTTCAATGGGCCAGTCAAAGAAGTTCTTCAGAGTGAAGAAGCTACAAGTCGAGAGTTCACCGGAATGACATGAAGAGTAGAGCTGGCTGGAGGCTGAAGAAAGCAGAGGCAGAGGCTGAAGGACCAGACCTTTGGATTTGGTGACATTCGAAGAGAGCTCTTGGAACCAAGCAGAGAGATAGGCCTCTAAGCTAACCGGGCTATATTGGAGATAATAAAAGATCTGAACTTTTATCACCTGGCTGCATTTTGAGAAGAAGAAGATCACCACATTTTGGCGCTCTGAACGTGGGGCTAACAGACCCCCTCAGTGGATTTCAGTGGAAAAGCTCCGATCCTGATTCAAGTGGAAAAGCCTCTGATCCTGATTCAGTGGAAAAGACTCTTCAACCCAGAAATTAGGGTGAGTGCAACAAAGAAGTTTTGTTAGAAGAGTTAAAGTAGAATTTCATCTAAGATGGGACAGATGTTTAGAAAACAGCCTGTTTCTGTTCAAGGAAAATGTTTAGAGAGCATTGTCAAAGTTATGGAAAGCCAAGGTTTAATTATTAGTTTACAGCAAATCACTGAACTTTTACAAACTGTAAAGGACATATGTCCTTGTTTCTCTCTTGATAAGGAATTAGATCTAAATGAATGGAAATTGGTTGGAGAGGATCTTTGTCAATTCTATGATAAAAATGGGCCTAACTCAATAATTAATACATATAATGTAATACAATTGGCTATAAGAAGTTATTTAAGTGATAGAATGAAGAAAAGCAAAGTACAGGAGGAAGAAGTGCCAACTTTACTAGGTGAAAAGGAGGACGAATCAGATGAGAATGGAGTTAATTACAATTCTGAGTATGATACTTCACAGCAGGAGGAATTAGGTGATTCCACATCTCATGACCCTCCCCCCGCAATTAACCCTTCATGGGTGGAACAAGGGGGAGGGAGAGAGACAGAAACACAGTCAACTTCTCCTGTAAAGCAGAATTTGACAAGATTAGAAAAGGCATTAATTAAAGCGAAAAATGAAGGAGAAGATATATCTGATTTTATAAATGCATATCCTGTGATTGAAGAGGTCAACTCCTCAGGTCAAAAAGAGAGAAGATACACTCCTTTTAATTTGGGAAAAATTAAAGATTTGAAAAAGGGTTGCACTCTTTATGGGGCTACATCATCTTATGTGAAGATGTTACTGGATAATTTGTCTTATGAAATCTTAACCCCGAATGACTGGAAATCCATCGCTAAAACATGTCTAGAACCGGGACAAAATTTATTGTGGCTTTCAGAGTTTCATGAATTATGTAGGATTCAAGCCCAACACAATAGACAAACAGGAATTATTGGACAAATCACTTTTGACCAACTAGCTGGTCAAGGTCAGTATGCAGAGAGTTCAGAACAGATTTATTATCACATAACAGTGTATGAGCAAATTTCTAAGGCTGCTATAAAAGCTTGGAATCCTCTCCCTGGACAGAAAGATGGAAATAATGCTTTCACAAAAATAGAGCAAGGTCCCAATGAACCTTTTGCAGATTTTGTGGGACGTTTACAAACAGCTGTAATAAGAACTATTGGAGATAATGCAGCAACAGAAATAATGACCAGACATCTGGCTAAGGAAAATGCCAATGAGGTTTGCAAAAGAATTATATGGGGGCTAGACAAAGATGCTCCTTTAGAAGAGATCATAAGACGCTGTGCCACAGTGGGCACAAATGCTTATTATAGAGTGAGAAGATAGGGTGAGAGAAAACCCAAAACCCCATGTCCAAAATGTAACCCAGGCTTTCACTGGGCCTCTAAATGTATATTGACCCAGAGAAATGAGAGGCAGGGCCCAGCTCCAAAGTATCAATCAAAGGACATAATAGCAGCTGAGGTTACACCCAGAGAGACTTTAGAAATTCAGAACTCTGATGTCATCAACCAACAGAAAAGCAATCAGGATTACAGTAGAGAAGAATACAGGCCTTTTAAGACAACAAGGCAGTATCCAGTGCAAATGGCTCCAATGTAATTACCAGATGATGAGGAGAAATCCCAAATTTGGTAAATAGAAGGGAATTAGGTTAACTGCTTAGGGAAGAGGATCTGCTTATATTTCCACAGATGAAGATAGAATCAGATGGCTGACAATGAGACTGTCAAAAGGACTCTTAAAATCTTCAGAAATCATTGGATTTCCTAATACAAGATGAAACTATTTCAGTTCCTGAAAAACCAGCAAGAATCATTGGGTTCCCTGAGATGAAAAATTGTTGATGAGACTTTTTGCAGTACTTCAGAGCTTACAGGAATTATTAGATTCCTGGCACATGAACTAATGGACAATGGATTGCTTATGGACTATTTCTAGAATGGATTTATGTATACCATGTATATCATATTGATGGATTTATGTATACCCCTTCAGAAACCCACTAATCTGATTAGATTTCATATTTCCTTTGGTGTTTTCATCTAACAAAAGAAAGGGGGAGATGTTGGAATCCTTACTAACTGCTAACTAATTAGAGTTGATCTAATCTTACAAGAAGATGTTTTGGGCAGAACCTGAAACAAGGTACTAAGTAGAACTAATTAATACAAGGCTTGTGTTCACTCCTTTACTCTTTGGAGTTCAATGAGTTCACACCTCCCTTGAAGCTCTTTGGGCCAGAGAGCACTATGGGAGAAAACCCACAATCCCTCTCTTGAAGGAGCATAAATAGAACTTCAATGGGCCAGTCAAAGAAGTCTTCAGAGTGAAGAAGCTACGAGTCGAGATTTCACAGGAATGACATGAAGAGTGGAGCTGGCTGGAGGCTGAAGAAAGCAGAGGCAGAGCCTGAAGGACCAGACCTTTGGATTTGGCGACATTCGGAGAGAGCTCTTGGAACCAAGCAGAGAGATAGGCCTCTAAGCTAACTGGGCTATATTGGAGATAATAAAAGATCTGAACTTTTATCACCTGGCTGCATTTTGAGAAGAAGAAGATCACCACAAATAACCATCTGATAATCAAAATCATAATTTAAAATGAGAAGAAACAAAAAGCTTCCCCAAGCTCACAATTGTACAAATTTGTAATAAGACACAATTCAAAACCAGTTTCTCTTATCTAGAACCCAGTACTCTTTCTCCTCCACTATGTTCCATCTTGAAATAACAATTCCCCTTATCATTTTTTGTGTTTTAAAGAATGAAGTTATTATTCATGAAAATTATGAATTTATCACTTATTGTGGTTTTAACATCAAGGTGTTTTCAGAAGCTTTTTAGATAACTAAAGATAAGCATATTCTTCCATTATTCCAGGCCAAAATTGATGTCTTTGCTCGTTGAACATCCATGGTGCTTACTGTCTTATACAATCCATATTATATATGAAACTTGGTTTTATTTCATAGTTATTTGTGTATACAACTTATATTACTAATAAATTAGAAACTCCCTGAATGCCAGGAGTATGTATTGCAAAACACCTACTTCAGTAGTTAGTTGATGCTGAAGTTAAAAAATAAAGGGTAAGAATAGTGTATTTCAGTCCCAATTATGAAGAAAAGTGTTATAAGGCTCAAGAGAGATTTTGGATGTAAGGCACTTTGCAAAGCCTAAAGTGCTATATAAATGTATATTACTACTACTACTACTACTACTACTACTACTATTACTATAATCATTACTCTATTGTCAACTATGTATAACTTGCTGATGATTCATTCTTTGAAGCTTCTACTACAGTCTTTGTGAGCTCAAGCAATGTTAATATAGTAATACAGGAAAGTGAGGCAATTGTTTAATTACAAGACATTTTGGAAGGAAAAAAATGCATGGACATGTGCTGTGTATCTGCATATATTTAACATTATTTTTAAAAATGAAATGATCAACTAAACAATAAATTGAGCTCCAGTTGTTAGCAATTGCATTTTTGTGAGGTATAAATTCATTGAAAATTTAATAGTGGACTCTGTTAAAACTATTGACTTTCAAATGTCCTTAATTATAAACAATAATCATTATAGCTAAATATGATTTGCTAAGATAGTGTTAGTAAGTAAACACTTTCTGATCCTTAATACACTTTACTCTCATGTTAATATTGTAAGAATCAATTGTGGGAAGGTTAAATAATATAATAATTTGAATTAATTCAAGTCAATAAGCAACTGTTTCTTCTATATTCTTAGGGTCATGTTGAGTATTGAAGATGTTCCTGTCCTCTAGGAATTACAATTCAACTGAAAGAACACAGAATGTATATGAAGGAATAAATACAGTATAATATAAAGAGGGAAAGCGCAATAAAATCTAAGAAAGGCTCCACAGAGCAAATGTACTGGAAATAAACCATGAAGAAAGAAAATGATTATGAGAAGTAGTGATAAGGAGGCTATAGAAAGCAGTATAAAGGCAGAGAAGGCAGAACATAGAATAGTACACTCGGGGAGTAGCTGCAGTTCTATTTGACTGTGGAGACTGTGTAAAAGGGAATAATATACTAATATACAAGAAAGTTAATTCAGAGTCAAACTAGAGAGTCTTAAATACCCAGAAGAGAAGTTCATATATCCTTCTAGAATAAACAAGGAACCAAGAAAGAGTGGGGAAGAAACATAATACAAATTTGTTCCTTAACACTATTTTTGTAGCAGATTAGAAGATAGATTTTGTTAGCAGTATGAAAATGGAGAAGAGACTAAAAACAGAAAATTCAATTAGAAGGATTCTGCAAAGATGTCAGAGAAGAGCAGAAAATTGCAAGCTCTCTAGCTTTCCCCCACAAAAAAAAAAAAAAAAAAAAAAAAAAAAAGTTTCTGCCTCAGGACAAACTTGGAACAGTTAAAAACAAATAAGCATTGGAGTGGAACAGTGGTCCTCCTGTGACAACCAAAGAAGATCAGAAGAAAGATTCCATGACAGAGCTTTGGACCCTGTGAAGTGTAATGATTTCTAGGCTAGTTCCCCTGAAATATCAAGCAGCACACCCTGAGGCTAGCTAGATTGGGAAGTGGTCTTGGCTTCAGTCACAGGAATTTTCATCCCCTGAACAGTGTGGGGAGTTGGGTATCTGAGTCAAGGAAGATAAGCAACATCAGCTCAGCTGTGATGACAAGACATATTCTCTGCATGAAAAAGAACCAGCACATAGCTGGTCACAGAATGAGGATCTATGGGTCAGGGACAATGCTGCCTGCTGGCACTTAAAAGAGGATGGATCTCTTAGTTTGGGATTCCAGACAAAAAGGGAGAACTAAAGGAAAATTTGAAGCCAGAGGGACTATCCCTGTTTCTCCACACCAAGACTAAATAAAGGTGATAACACTAACAAGTTCTTATTTTTTAAAAATTGGCAGGCAAAGGAAAAGGAACTTAAATATGAAAAGTTACTATGGAAATAGATCAGGGTTCATCTTCACAGGAGGATACTGAAGTAAAAAAAGCAAAAACAAAAATCTTTCCTACCCCAAAGAATAATGCTGAATGGTTACCTGCCAAAAAGAATTCATTGAAGAACTCAAAAATAGTTTAAAAATCAAATGAAAAAGATTGAAGAAAAATAAAAAATAAGACTAATTCAAGAAAAACATGATTATAGAAAGTCAACAAAGTAGATCAAGAGTCTTAAGAAAGAAATTCTTTGCAAATTAGAATTGGGCAAAGGGAAGCCAATGAAGTTACAAAGAACCAAGAAATAATAAAAAAAAAAAATAAAACATTAAAAAGTAGATGAGAATGTGTCATCTCATAAGAAAAACAAGAGTTGCAGAAGAATAACTGGATTGCCTGATAGCTATGACCAATAAAAAGAATCTTGATATAATAACATAAGAAATAATATAAAGAAATAATTAAGAAAATTGTCCTGAAGTGATAGAACAAGAGGGGAAAGTAAAAATATAAAAAATCCATCAATCAGCACCTGAAAAATAACCTACAAGGAAAACACACAGGAATATCATTGCTAAATTTAAAAAAAAAATTCAGATCAAAGGGAAATTTTTTTTACAAGATTCAACAAAAAAACCTTATTCAAATATACTGGAGTTACAATTAGAGTTATAAAAAATATATCAGTAGTTACAATAAAAGACCTCAGGATCTAGAATACTATCTATTTAAAAACAAAACAACTAGGATTGTAGCCAAAAATATTATATCCATCAAGATTATATACACTATTGGATGAAAAAAGAAACATTCAATACACTGTCATATTTTCAGGATTTTGTTGCAAACAAACTTGAATTCAATAGAAAATTTTACATATAAGAGCAAACATCAAAACTTAATTTTAAGAGGCTTAATAAGGATAAACTGTTTATGTTTTACACATGGAAATCTAAACCATATGTCTGATTGTTATTAGTAATTGGGCAGTTCAAAAGAAAGTTTGGAATAGATCTAAGTACAATGTGACTAAAAGGCAAAACCATGTGAAAAAAAAAAAGGTAATTATGCTATATGAGTGAAGTACAAAAGCAAGAACTGACACAGAGAAATTAGATGAGGAAGGAGAGCTGGTAGTTTTGAAACCCTACTCGCATTGAGAATGATTAAAGAGGAAACAATCCAGATATCTATCTATCTATCTATATACAAACATAAACACACACACACACACACACACACACACACACACACACCCAGAAGGGTATAATACCCTCTAATAGCTATAAAGAAACAAGAGAGAGAGGGAATAAAATAAGGCAGGGTATGACAAGTTGTGCAGATTACGTGTAGATTAACAGAAATGGGAGGAAAAAGTGGAGTGAGAATAAGAAGTCTTTTAGGGAGGTATAGGATAAGTAATAGCAAGCTAAGTTAGCTGGTAGAGGAAAATAAGGGAGAAAAATTATATGTCAGTAATATTAATATTGCTTTAGATGTATATGTATATGTATATATGTATGTGTTTATGGATGTGTATGTGTGTGTACATAAATATATCTGTGTTTACTTATGACTTGTTTGGGAGAGATGTGAGATGGAAAGAGGAAAAGGGCAAAGGGAGTAAAACAATAAATAAAAAGTAACATTAGAGAAGAAAAGAAAAGCCACAAGAAAGCAAAGAAAATATGGATACTTCTCCATGTAATATCTTCATTTATTCTATATATTTTCTTGAAATGAAATTTATTGTGACATATTTTGCTGTTACAAGTTGTGCTATGCACACGACAATGTTTTTCTTTTTTATTCCTTTTCTATTTGGCCTTTGAAGTAAATGACTAAATACTTAAAAATAAGGTTTTTGTAATAATATAAATGAACAGTAATTTGTGTCTGAAGTAGAGGAGTGGCCAAGTCAGCAGAATGAAGGTGACAGATAGAAGATGTATTGTGGATTTAGAATCAATAGTTTACAACCTAATTGATATGAGGAGGATGTGAAGGAAAGGGAAAGCTCAAATATTCAAGAACCTGGGTAACTAAAGATATGTTACTAGTCTCACCAGAATCAAAATAGTTTAAAAGGATCAGGTTAAAAGCAGGGCAATTAGATGTCCTGACAAAATTCATGAGACAAATTAAATGACTTAGAGATTCAAAATTTATTTATAATGAGATTAATAATTTTAATAGTATTAATATAGTGCTTTAAGATTTTCAAAGCCTTTTTTTCTTTTCATCTTTTCATCCCAACATCCCTGGAAAGAAGGTGTTTTATTATAAGTATTTTACAGATGAGGAAACAGATGAGCAGAGATTTGGTGACTTGTCTAAGATCATATAGCTAGCAAGTAATTGAAACTTACTTTGAACTCAAGCTTTCTTGATTCTAGGTCCAGGATCCTATCTACTATGCCACTTAGCAAAATCCATTGGGAACTAATAAAATCACTAAGGGAAAAAATGTAAAATAAATAATAAAAAAATTTAAAAACAACAACAACAAAAAAGACAAGGAGATGGAATTAAAGGATGAAAAAAGGTGAGGCCAGTAAGAAAAAAAAAAAAAAAAGAAAATGCCAATCAAACATGGAAAAGTAAGGGCACATCAAAAAACTGAATCATTTAAAGAATTATTTTAAAATCACATTTAAATGTTCTTATAGATAAAGTTAAGCATTACAATTTAAACTCAACAATTAAAATTATTCAAAAAGAAAGTTAGTGCTTTCCAATAGGAATGATTTGGATACATGTGAAAATTTTTGATTTTGTTTTTGTTTTTCCCTAAGGTAGCTAAGAAAGATTATGATAATGTACTTGCTAGGCTTATTAGAGTGTTCAAGACATCTTTCAAATTATTTTCCCTAGAGGCTCGAAAGTGATAAAAAGAAAATTTGTGGAAAAAATGAACCATTCCTCAGAAATCATCCCTAAAGAGATTTAGTGTTCCCTACTTCCTTCCTTTTAACATTCCAAAACATATCTAAATTCAAACAATACTGCAAGCTAAGCCTGAAGGTAGAATACATATGATATCTATCTTTTGGTCCTGATGGACATTTGCCACAGAGCCTTCCACATAGAAGTGACCAATATAAATTTGATGAATCAATTAATAGATTAGCCTTTTTTTTTTCCCTGAGGCAATTGGGGTTAAGTGATTTGCCATGTCACATAGCTATGAATTGTTAAGTGTCTGAGACCAGATTTGAACTCAGGACCTCCTGACTTCAGGGCTGGTTGTCTATCCATAGCACTACCTAGCTGCCCCATTAAATAGCCTTTTATAAGTGATTTGAAATTTAAATTCTTGAAAAGATAGTTAAATTTAATTTATATTTAGATTCTTTTGAACAACATATATTATTACATACAATATATGTTCACATACAATATTATTACATACAATATAAACGTTCACATAGCATATAATTTGAGATACAGGAATAAAATAAACTCATGACTAAAATAACATTGCCAAGTGAAGATCAGAAGAAAGTGTTCTTTCAACTCATGGTAATGAAATAGACAAAAGACTGGCCCCCTCATCCCTGGGTCAAGGGGCCTCAGGAAAATATTGCTTAAACTAAATTAAGGGAAGTGTTATATTCAGACAGAATGCTTAACTAATAATGTCAGACATCCTATAAACTCCCCAGCATCCCCCTTCTCGAGCAAGAAGATGAGTCACTGTTATGGTTGTAACCATAAGGCAGAACAAGAATTGCTTATAAGCCTGTCTCTATTTGGGTTCAGGACAGTACTCTACTGAGAGTCCATCCCAGATGGTAAATAAACAATAAATGATTTCTAAATTACAAACACCTTGTCTGTCCTGAATTTTATTGCCTGGGATACTTCAGTAAATTAATCAAATGTTATGGTGGGAAAGGACATTGGTTTTAGGATAAGAAGCACTTACATTTAAGCCGTGATGCTTCTATGATATTTGGAAAGTCATTTAAACTCTCTTGGCCTAAGTTTCTTTATCTATATAAAGAAAGACATAGATGAGATAGTCTATTGGGGTCCCTTCTTGCTTTAATTTCTAGGATCTTCTAGGATTTTTTAATTTTCTAAAATGCAAATGATGGTACAAAAATGGTTGAAAGAATATTAGAATTCTGTTTTGTTGATTTGATTAAACATTGTTTTTATTTTAAAAACTTGTTTTTAGTAGTAGTCTATAAAATTCCATTACAGTGCTTCAGTTTAATATACAACTGGACACATATCCATGTCTTGAGTTCATGCTTCAAAAATATTAAATAGATTATACTTAAAATTGTGCCCCATGTACATTTTTATAGAACCAGTTGCTAAATATTTACTAGAATAGAACTTTGTCTGACATTAATATAGTGACTGTTTAAGAGATGTTGTGAAGATAGAAACAATGAAATTTGAAAAAAGATTAGATATGGGAGAAGGATACATTAGTGCAGAGTCAAGGGATGACACTATTGTAATAAGTCTCCATGAATTGGAGGTTAAGAGTAATAGGGAAGACTGAGTCAGTGGTTTGGGGGAAAAGAAAATGTGTAGTGTTTTGCTTGTGTTAAATTGGAGATTTTTATAAGATATGAAATTTGGTATGTTAAACAGGTATTTGGTAATGTAAAACTAGAGGTCATTAGAAATACATCCAAGAATCACATTCATGGAGAGACTAATTGAGATCACTAAGCAAGATTAGAGAAACAAAAAAGAGAATACAGCCCAGGACATGATCTTGGGGAACACTCATGGGTAGTAGGCATGACCTATAGGAATTTCAAAGAAAGGAGTCTGAGAATGAATGTTAAGACCAATAATAAGAGAAAAAGAATAGAACCATATCATGAAAACAAGAAGAAAAAACAAGGAAAAGAAAGAAATCGACAGTGTAAGAGGCTGTAGAGACTTCGAGAAGAATGAAAATTGAGAAAAAGGAACTAGTTTTTTTGCTTATATTTGTATCTTAGAAAAATACTTGACATCTGGAAAACTTAATAAATTATTGACTTTTGTCTGCCTTTATTGAAGAGTTAATCTCTGAAAAGTAAAGGAAATAGGGGGCAATTAGATAGCAGGGATGTAATGAATGCTCTGAACAAGTAAGAATTGAAATGAATGGAGGAGACAAATTTGATTGGTAATTCAAAGAAATTCATTGTAGAAAAAATGAAGATAAGTGAGACTGTGAGATTGATGGAAGGGATGATCTGCTTAAGAAATCAGGATGGAATGAGAGCAAGATGCATGCAAAATAACTCTCAGAAATGAGCAGGACCTCACAGATCATCTAGTTCAGTCTATCTGGGAAAGAATTTTCTCTCTTAATCAATTTGGATATCTACTTCACTTCTACCCTTGGAAGACCACAATTCAGCAACATATATGAAAAATGATCATGCAGAACGGCCTGGAAGAACTCTAAAGTGAGTGCATTAGCTTCCCAAACATTTCATTTCAATTTCAGATTATTCTAGTATTTAAGGAGTCTTTCTTTATACCAATTCTAAATCTGCCTCTCTGCAACTTCTATCTGTTCTTGGTTCTGCTTTCTGAAATCCAGGTGAAAATATATATTTCCTATTCAGAATAATAGTCCTTCAGATAACTGAACACATCTATCATACCTTGTCTAAGCCTGTTATTCCTTGGGTTAAACATCCAATATTTGTTCTCATTTGTTGAAGGGAATGCAAAGGTACTTTAACAAAACTGCTTTATAACAATATGGCATCCATTAGATTTTATTTTAGGCCAATATAAAAATGTTTCAAATTAAATTACTCATGAAGAAGAAAAGCTATGCCAAGAATGACATCTAATTATCTTATAAAGTGAAATTGAATTTGGTGCACAGGACATTTAATTGTAACATTAAGTGCATTTCATTCTGTTTCTACTGATACACATAAAATCCATTTTTGTTGTTTTCAGAAGGTCAAAGAGGTTCATCCTACTCTATGCATATACATACACATATGAACACACATATATAAATATATATGCCATTATGCACATATATCATGGGAATGTATAAATTATATATACATGTACATGTGTATATATGCATGCTGGATAATTTGTTGATTCTAAAAGGATTATTTTTCATTTTGGTGATTAATGTGATCTGTAGTTTTAATAGTTTGCACATACATTCCATTTCTATACATAGAGATTAAAATTAAAGAGAGATTATAATGACTTCTCAAATAATTTCAAAATAAAATAGACAAATTAATGGCCAGAAAGTGGCTAGTCCTACACAGAAATGGAAAGCTAAATCATATTCTTTATAACAATCTAATATTGAAAGTCATCTTTCACTCTCCTCTTACACTATACATTATGTAATCCTGTTAAAAGGAAAAGGAGAAAAAAAAAAACCTATCAAGTTTAATCACAAAAGCAATAATGTAAGGGCTGTTGCAAATCACAATGGCTAAAGAAATTTAACTTTACAAGTCATCTTTTCCCACTAGATTAGGGTAGTATGATTCATACCAGAAAAATTGACAAAACTGATGCTCAATTATATATATATATATGTGTGTGTGTGTGTGGCTAATATATCTTTATTATACATATTATTGTCAATAAATACCATTTGGGATTTCAAATAAACGATGCTGTTAAACTGAAGAGACTAAGTGAGAATCTGTAGTGTACTGATAATATGAAGTGCTTTACTGAATGTCAATATATTTCCAGGGAATTTATATTTTAATGTAGAAAGCCATTTTTGAGGAAGCATTTATTTTGAAACAGCATATTTAAATTGTATTCACATCATATTAATGTATTGCACTGAATTATATTGTACATTTAAAGCTTGATGAGGCAATTTTTTTAACGTGAAAACTATCACAATAGTTACTGATCAATGCCCCTTGATAATTTTCTGTATATGTGTGTATTCTCTTTTTCTTTTTCTTTTTTTTTTGTTTTGAGGAAATCTTCCTTATAATGCCTATAATAGAATTTTACTCTTGACTTAGATTGTAGCACATTGAAATTAATTTTGAAGTCAATTTGATTAGATAAATATAAATACTTTCTGCAAAAAAATAAATCTTTTTTTCAAATATGTGAAGGGCTATGCCTTACAAGCCTTTTCCTAGACTTAGCCAGAGAACATAAATAGAAACAAAAAGAGATATAGATTTAGAATTAATGTAATGAAACCAATCAAACCATCTTTCCAATAATTGGAGCTGGCCAAAAGTGGAATCAGCTACTTCACTGTAAAATGGATTAATTCCCCCTTTTTTTTTTGAGTATTCCAAAATACTGGCTAGATGTCTGCTTGTGAAGTATTGAAAAGGGAATTGTTTTAAGAGCTCAGAGGGAAAAATTCCCAGGGCCCTTCCATCTCTGAGATCCTAGAATTCCATGATGTTAATAATATTTATAGTTAATTGCATTTTTTACCTGTGCTTCACATATTAATTATGACATGTTTGCAAATGAGGGCTTTATTTTAATTAAATATGAAGTTTTTTCCAAAGCAAGATAAATAAAAGTTTATGCCACATTGTGGTCTTGTACACTACTATATCAAGTGCTATTTTAAAATGCATTTTTAAAGACTTCAAATTTAATTTTGTAGTATAAATTACTGAAGCAGACAGAGTCTTTGGGCCCACAAGAGAGAATTGGAACTAGGGAGATAACAGAAAAAGCCAAAGGTTGTGTCTGATAATTTTTAAATTTACAATTAAAAAGAAAATTAGAAACAAAAAAACCAAGCATAATTTAAAAGAAAAGCTCAACTATGCATGTGCAGAAATGATTAAGGGCCTTGACACCTATATGTTCTTTTACTGAAGCCTCCTTGGATAAGACTGAAAGGCTCATCCTGCTTATGATTCATAGTGGAAAATCTCCATCTCATTTCCATGGCCGCTAAAATGACATAGATATCCAGAGTTAAGGTTACTTGGAAAAGGAATTGTCTCCAGAGCCTGTCAGCCTGATATAGCATTGCTGGCTCAAGTCAGACCAACATCAAGTCAGAGTGTTCAACACAAAAGACACTAAACTCACTTCTCACTGCCACCCAAAATACCAAAGGATAACTTGAAAGTAGTTGTTTTTCCTTTTTGGTGTTTGCTTTGAGTGCAATAGAACACAGATAGCTTATTTCTCCCTAGGAATAACTGGGAGGTAAATCAGCATTCCTGGATTTTAGGTTTGTTGGCTGAAAGTTTTGTTACCCATTATCAGGGAAAGAATTTGAGGTCTGGAAGGAGATTCCTGTGTTGAGTTCATAGATAGGTTTAGCTTACTTCCTTTCAGCATGGTAGAGTGAATATGGAGGGAGACTTGAAGCTAAGAAAACCTGGTTCAAATCACACTTGTGGGGTAGAACTGATTGTATGATCTTAAACAGGTCACCTGATCTCTTGGATTATCACTTTATGCGTCTGTTAAATAAGGAGTTTAGATTAACTATTCAAAGGTCTCTTTTAAATAAAAAGTAATCCTAATTAAGATAACACTATACACCTGTCACATTGGCTAAGATGACAGGAAAAGATAATGATGAATGTTGGAGGGGATGCGGGAAAACTGGGACACTGATGCATTGTTGGTGGAATTGTGAATGAATCCAACCATTCTGGAGAGCAATCTGGAATTATTCCCAAAAACTTATCAAACTGTGCATACCCTTTGATCTCCCAATGTTATTACTGGGCTTATATCTCAAAGAGATAGTAAAGAAGGAAAAGGGACCTGTATGTGCCAAAATGTTTGTGGCAGCCCTTTCTGTAGTGGCTAGAAACTGAAAAATTGAATGGATGCCCATTGGAGAATGGTTGGGTAAATTGTGGTATATGAATGTTATGGAATATTATTGTTCTATAAGAAATGACCAGCAGAATGAATACAGAGAAACTTGGAAAGACTTCCATGAACTGATGCTGAGTGAAATGAGCAGAACCAGATCATTATACACTTCAACACCAATACTGTATGAGGTTATATTCTGATGGAAGTGGATATCTTTGATAAAGAGAAGATCTAATTCAGTTCCAATTGATCAATGATGGATAAAATCAGCTACACTCAGAGAAGGAACACTGGGAAATGAATGTGGACTAGTTGCATTTTTGTTTTTCTTCCCAGGTTATTTTTACCTTGCGAATCCAATTCTTCTTGTGCAACAAGAGAACTGAATGGTTCTGTACACATATATTGTATCTAGGATATACTATAACATATTTAACATGTATAAGACTGCCATCTAGGGGAATGGGTGGAGGAAGGGAAAGGAAAAGTCTGAACAGAAGTGAGTACAAAAAATAATGTTGTAAAAAATTACCATGCATATGTTCTGTCAATAAAAAGTTAAATAAACAAATAAAAATTGATCCTATAATTAAGAAACTGTATATATTTCTGATTCTGAAAGTAACTTCTAATAAAATACATTAATGTTAGGACATGGGGCAGGGTTTCTCTAAAACGGTTAATATTGTGATAGATAAAAACCATGATATTTAATTATCAGGAAAATCTATCCTATCCTCACAAGATCTGAAGTAAAAGATGTGAGTGAGAGAATGAACTCCGAGCCGAAGAAAAGTCTCAAGAGCTTTAGCTATATCCCTAAATTCTGTTCACTGCTAGTGCAATTGACATCTATATGTGAGTATTAGGTTAGAATACTTTTTCCTTTCTCCTAAATAAAAGGAGGTTGTGCCATAACATCTATTGGACTGTCAGTAGTAACTGATTATAACCAGAGTTTGTACAAGATTTCACATTTTGGGATTTAGACCACAGTTCAAGAACAGACTAAATGCCCCCTGAGGTCCCTTCCTAACTGGAGACTCTACAATGTTAATAATATTTTTTAGTCCATCATAAATGATAGAATAACATATTCTTATCAAATGAGAAATATGAGCAAAATTCTAATAATATCCTGAATTTAAAAATTCATATAAATTGCCTATCAAGACAATCCTTGTATTAGTAATAATTATTCAGTTTTAGAACAATTTGAGAAGCAGAGTGGTAGAGTAGATATGACTTTGTACTTAGGTAAGGTTTGGATTATACCTTAGGGAAATATGAACCATGAACTTGAGATAAATTATTTAACCCCTCTTAGTTTCCACAACTACAAATCAGAGATCTGTAACCTACTTTGCTTATGGAACTCTCAATATGGAAACTCTTTATATTGATGAAGATAAATAACAAGAGAGTTGCTGCTACTGATGAAAATGAAGATGAGGATAAGGATGATGATGATGATTTATTGGTTTTTAGTGAGTGTGATATCATAGGAAAGGTCACATTCTCATTTCATTAAGAAATGTCTTTTTAAACATTATATTCAATTACTAAATCTATGATAAATATATAGATGGCTTCTAAGGGTTCTTCTCATTCTACATCTTTAATCTTATGAATTATTCTTATTCTCAAGTGATATCTGCTCCTGAGACAAGTTGTATCATCTCAGACAGGTGACTTAAATGCTCTGAAATCTTAATTATCTTTAAAATGGGAGAGCAAATATATTTTTACTACCCATTTCCCAGGATTTCTATAAGAAAAATGAAGTTATGGAAAATGTTAATAATGACAACACAATGCTGATTATTTTAGATTTTTATTTCTATCCCTTTTTGGAAATTTTAATATGAAAATTCCCTATATTCAGCAAGTTGCCTATAACTTAATCTTAGGATAACACCGTTTAAATTAATATTAAATGGTATGCATGAAGCAATGTAGTTTCTTTAAGGTATTAACTTCACAGAAATGGCATAAGATTGAAATCACTTGTAAATTGGAAGGGAAAGGAAACAAGCATTTATAAAATGCCTTCTAGAAGTTGCCAGGCACTATGCAGAGCCCTATCTCAAATATCATTTGAATGAAAAGGATATAGAATGATGATTCACCTATATTCAAATTTAGATGTTTTAAAAGGAACAGATAATTTTTTTGTATTAAGACTGACAAGATCTAAGTATGAAGAAATATAATTTTCAAGGGCAAAGTTTGGGATGGAGGGCAATTTTGAAAATAGACATCTTGATCCTTAATTTTCATGCAATTGTTTTAAGACTTAAGAAGGTAAAAATTAAAAATGATAAATCATACAATGGGTTATAGTATAAAGGAGGATTAAATAAGGACTGTCTTTCCTAAAGGAAGTTAAGTGAGTTTTTATGTCATAAGTGAAAGGTAAGTCACCATACTTGCCTCTGGGTATAGTGAATGAAGAAAGAGGGAGAAGAAAAACTCATGAAGAAGATGAAAAGCAATATAAGTAGTCAACTGACCACACCAAAAGCCTTTAGATGATAGTTCCTAATTGTCTGGGAAAAAAGAGTGGAGACTATTGGAATTGAGCTTTATTTCAATTATCTTTTTCAACTTCAATTATTGTCTTCAACTGCAATTAGAGATTAAAAGTGTTAAAACTTATCAGAAGTACCTAATTATACTTTGCTTTCCATAATTATTAGAAAGGGAAAAAAGCAAACAAGAGGAAAGTTGCTACATCTGGTTTGCTGTATAGGGAAAGACACTGAGGTTTTACTGGATAATGGTGAATCCCTGTAAATGTACAACTATAGAGAAAAGGAAGCTGATGAGTTTGGGAGTCATCTTTCTTAATGGCAACTGCTAGGCAAATTCAGAGTATAACACTTTTCCAAAGAACTTTTAAAGGTACTTGGTGTCGAGTTAAAAAGAACTTGTCATTTACTCATCAGTTCTAGAAGAAATGAAGAGTACTTGTTAAGGACTATGCCTAAGTGAAGGGGCAAGTCAGTTCTCCGAAAGCCTCCACAGCTGTGAATCATAACATCTGAAGCTGTTGCAAAGTAGCCTTTGCTGATGCAGATGTTCCTCGTGGATGGGGAATAAAATACATTGGAGGCAAGAGGAAGAGGAGAGAGGAGAGAGGTCAGGTCAGAGAACACAACTGCCTCTCAGCTAGTGGTCAGAGAACAGCAACTGCCTCTCAGTCTCCATATCATTATCATCTTCTCACGTGACAAGATACATTTTACAGGTCTGAGACCTCCAGCAGCTACTGATATGTGCCTTCTGCATCACAACAAATACTTATCCAACTGGAGAATTGAGATGGCCAGCAAGTAAACAGATAGCAGAGAGATGACTGTACAGTACTGATGTTCCTTAATGGACTAATTAGCTTCCTTCTACATTATTCTAATGTGAAGCAGTCTTTTCTATAGATAGTGAGTGTTGAGTTGAATTATGTGCAGATAGTAATATATCTGTTATTCTGAATTTATTTTTCCTTTATTTTTTGAGTATCTATTATATTAAATCTTTCTCAGACAATCTGGTGGCACTGTGATTACAAAGCATTGTATTTAGACTCAAGAAAATCTAAGACTATCCTCAGACACTTTCTAGCTATGTGATGCAGAGTAAATCATCTAATCACTAACAATAATATGGGGATAAAAAATCATCTTCCTACCAGAGTTGTTATGACAATCAAATTAATAATATCTGTGGAGTGCCTAACAAAGTGCTTGGCATATGATGGGTTCTATATAAATGCTAGGTATTATTGTTGATTTTATTTTGTGCCATTGCTAAGTAAATTATCAAAAAGTGGCATTATCATGAGTATCTGGCTTTATAAATGAAAGTATATCCTGGCTATTTAATAACTAAAGTTTTGAATAGAAATATCATGTTATCCTAGCACAGGATTACTTTTGGTATGCTGAGAAAGTTTTGAGGGTAAATATATGATGATGATCTTTATCAAACTTTATTCATTGAAAGATAATAATACTGTCTGAAGCATAAACAGATATTTGATAGAAGTGTGAAAGAGTATGAGTGCCTATCACATTCACCAGGTACATACATTGATAGTATAACAAAAGTAATATTATAATTTCTGTGAAAAAAGTTTTTCATTTTTTAAATTTATATTGTCTCCAATAGAAAATTTAAGCAAAAATTTCAATTAAATATGTAAGAACAATTACTTATTGTACCTATAATAATTAATATTTGTTCTAATAATAATAAAGGAAACACCAGTGTTTTCTTTTTTTTTTTTTTGCTTTTAATATAATTGATAAACTGCATAAAATAATGAAACACTTCTAAGTAAATATTTATTATTTAAAGTTGTGATATTTTGAAACTCACAGTGGAAAGATTTAAGCTGCTTAATAATGATTGCATCTCTCATTTCCATTACATGATCAGCTTCCTTGTTTTTCTAGTCATGCACATGACTTTTAGCTGAATATATGATAAACTCCAAACCATAAATTTTCTCACAAAGAATTTCCTTGTTTAATAAGAATTTCAGGGAAAATTATAAAGTAGTATGACTGGAATTAGATTTAGAACAACATCTTAGCATCATATAACTAACATCACTAAGTCAAAATGAGTATGTTAAGAAATAAGTAAAGAAATCCTAGACCAAAAATAGAAATGTAACTTTCAAGCTCATGGTAATAGAAGAAATTCTTAACAAAAGAATGGATAGACATGAATACAGAAGATAAAAAGTAATTTAGGTGAAATTGAAAAGTTCTTTAATACATAAAATTAATGAATTTAGGAAAAGAAGGAAAGAAAATGGGGGGAAAGATGTCTGTTGCAAATATCTCTTATAGAAGCTGATATACAAAATAATTGTCAATTGGAAGATAGATGAATGAACTTTGTTAACATAAATACAATGGAATTGTGTTATGACACAATGAATATCAAGAAAAAAGGGAAGAACTGCATGAATCAATAAAACCATATAAATAAGATATGAAGTAATGCAAATGGAAAGAAAAATACTAACAAAAAAAGAAACTGAAAGATTTGAAATTTCATTGACCAAGCTTTGCATCAATAGAGAGATATGTGAAAGTGTCTCTCCCACCATCCTTTGAAAATATAGGTCCTATTGTTGTGGAATTTTATAGAAAAGGCAGATATTTTTTATATATTGGTTAGTTTTGCTGATTTTGTGTCTTTAAATACACAGACACACATACCTACATATTTCTTACACGGGAAAAAGCAGGAATTGATTGGTAAAGTAAAAACACAAGATTTCAAAAAACATGCTTTGTTTATATACCCTTTTTGTCCTGTCTTGAATTTTCCTACTTTGTTTTTCCAGATAATCAAGATTCCCCATTTCCCCCTACCTTTTATTAATAAATTAGCTTGGCTGTTTAATCATGGAGCATATTAAGTTCTGCATACAGTGGTAGGAATGAAACTCAAAGGTCACTGATTTACCCTCTTCTTTTAATATTGCTAAGTAAAACTCCAGGGAAATCTGAGTGGTCCTGCTGCTACCTGTTAAAGGAATGAAGGGATGTTAAATAAATATAGTCATCAAAACCCAAATAGCAAGCCAATTTGAAAGATCTGGACAAAGTTATTTATTTTGTAACTAGGAATGAAAAAAAAGGGGGGGGGGATCAATCTGTGCAACTTGCCTGGCTCTACAGTCAAATTCACCTTTCTTGCTTATATTTCATACAACTGACATATCTGTGGAAGAAAAAAATGTATTTTGCTTGGAAATCTAATTCTTTTTTTAAATTAATTTTCAATATACATTGCTTTGTGAATTATATTGGAAAAGAAAAATCAGAACAAAAGGGAAAAAACATGGGAGAGAAAAAAAAAGTGAACATAGCATGTATTGATTTACATTCACAATTCATAGTTCATTTTCTGGATGTAGATGGTATTTTCTATCCTAAATCTATTGGAATTACCTTGGATCACCAAACCTCTGAGAAGAATCAAGTCTTCCTCAGTTGATCATCACACATTCTTGCTGTTTTTGTATAAAATGTATTCCTCGTTCTGCTTGTTTCACTCAGGATCACTTCATGTAAATCTTTCCAGGATTTTCTAAAATCAGCTTGTTTATCATTTATTTAGAACAATAATAATACATTTTCTTCATATATGACAACATGCCCCAATTGATGAGTATCTACTCATTTACTTTTTTTGCAACCACAAAAAGTAGCTACAAATATTTTTGCACATGTAAATACTTTTTTTCCCCACTTTGTAATTTTCTTGGGTTACAGACCCAATAGTGACACTGCTGAATGAAGGGGTAACACTTTTATAACCCTTTAGGCATAGTTCCAAATTGTTCTACAGAATGGTTGGATCATTTCACAACTCCATCAACAATACATTAGTGTCTCAGTTTTCTCACATTCCACCAACATTTATCATGATCTTTTTCTACTATATTAGCCAATCTGAGAGGTATGAGATGGTACCTCAGAGTTGTTTTAATTTGCATTTCTCTAATCAATAGTTATTTAGATCAGTTTTTCATATGACTATAAGTGGCTTTAATTTCCTTATCCAAATTTTGTCTATTCATATCATTTGACCACTTATCAAATAAATGTCATTATACAAATGACTTGTATTCTTATAAATTCGACATTGTACTTTATATATTTTAGAAATGAGATTGTTATCAGAAATACTATAAATTATTCACCAGCTTTGTACTTTCCTTTCAATTTTGTTTGTCTTGCTTTTGTTTATGCAAAAATATTTTAATTTAATATAATCAATGTTGTCCATTTTGCCTTTCATAAAGTTCTTTGGTTTTGCTTTGGTCCCAAATTCCTCTCTTCTCCAAAGATCCCATGTTCTCTCAATTTGCTATGGTATTACCCTTTATGTTCAAATCATGTACCCATTTTGAATTTATTTTAGCATAGGATATAAAATGTAGTTCTATGACAAGTTTCTGGCATATTATTTTCAAGTTTTCTCAGCATTTTTTGTAAAAAAAAAAAAAAAAAAAAAAAAAGGGAGTTCTTCACCAGCCCTGAAGTCAGAAATACCCAAGTTCAAAACTGGTCTCAGTTACTTATCACGTCTTAGCTGTGTTACCCTGGGCAAGTCATTTAACCCCAATTGCCTCAGGAAAAAAAAAATGAATGGGTTTTTATCCAAGAAGCTGGATTTTGGGGGTTTGTAAAAATACTGAAATACTATAGATTATTGTGTCATTTGTATCTAAGTCTATTCCACTGACCTACCACTTTATTTCTTAGCCAATATCAAATGATTTTGATGATGGCTGCTTTATAATATAGATTTAAGCTATAGTTACTATCTTTTGTATTTTTTCATTATTTTCCTTGATTATTGTTCTTCCAGATGAAATGTTATTTTTTTTCTAGATGTATAAAATAATTTTTGGCAGTTTGATTGGTAGATCAATTTAAGGGGAATTGCCATTTTTATTATATTAGCTAGGCCTACCCATGAGCAATTGATATTTTTCCAATTGTTTAGATATGACTTTATTTGTGTGAGAATTATTTTGTAATTGTGTTCATGTAGTTCCTGGATTTGTCTTGGCTATGTAGACATCCAAACATTTTGCACCCAAATATTTTATTTTCTCTACATTTACTTTAAATGGAATTCTATTTCTATTTCACTTGCTGTTCTGTTTTAAATATATATATATATATGTTTATGTGTGTGTGTGTGTGTGTGTGTGTGTGTGCTGATTATTTGTACAAGTTTATTTTCACCCTGCAATTTTGCTACTGTTAATTGTTTCAAGTAGATTTTTGGATGATTCTTGAGGATTCTCTGAGCATACCATCATATCATCTACAAAGTGATAATGTTATTTTCTTATTGCCTAATCTAATTCCTTTCTTTTTCTTTTCTTATTGTTAAAGTATACATTTCTATTACAATGTTGAAAAAAGATATTCTTCCTTGTTTCACTCCTAATCTTGCTGGGGATGCATCCAGCTTCTCTACATTACAAATAAAGCTTGATATTAGTTGTATATTGATATTGCTTATTATTTTAAGGAAAGCTCTCTTATTCCTATGCTATCTAGTGTTCTGATTGGAATGGGTGAAATATTTTGTCAAAAACTATTTCTCTATTTCTTGAGACTAACCTATCATTTCTGTTGATTTTGTTATTGATTTCGTCAGTTGTGTTAATAATTTTCCTGATTTTGAAACAACCCTGGATTCCTGGTATAAATCCTACTTGGTCATAGTCTGCTGATAAATTGTTGTAATCTCTTTGCTAATAATTTTATTTAAAATTTCTGCATCAATATTCATTAGGGGGGATTGGTCTGTAATTTTCTTCTCTATTTTTGGGCTCTTCCTGGTTTAGGTATCAGTACCATATTTGTATAATAGAAGGAATTTAGATGGACTGCTTCTTTACCTATTTTTCCAAATAGTTTGCATAATATTAGAATTAATTGTTCTTTAAATGTTTGGTAGAATTCACTTGTGAATCCATCTGGTCCTAGAGAGTTATTTTTTAGAGAGTTCATTAGGGAGTTCTTAGGAGTTCATTGTTCAGTTTATTTTTTTCTAAAATTAGAAAATTTAAGTAATTTATTTCTTCTTCTATTAATCTGGGCAATTTATATTACATAAATATTCATTTTGGTTAGATTGTCAAATTTGCTGACACACACTCAAAATATTTCCTAATTATTGTTTTATTTGCATGTCATTGGTAGTAAGGTCATCCTTTACATTTTTCATGCTGTTGATTTATTTTTTTCTTTCCATTTTCTAATCAAATTAACCAAAATTTTACCTATTTTGTGGATTTTTTCATAAAACTAATTCTCAGTTTTATTAATGAGTTTATTTTCTTATATTTGATTTTATTGATCTTTACTTTGAGTTCCAGAATTTTTTTTTTCAAATTGAAGCTTACCTTTTTAACTTTATTTTTCCTTTTTAATTTTTTTTTATTAAAGCTTTTTAATTTTCAAAAGATATGTATTGCATAATTTTTCAACATTAACCCTTGCAAAACCTTGTGTTCCAATTTCCTTCCCCACTTCCCCCCACCCTCTCTCCTAGATGGCAAATAATCCAATATATGATAAACATGTTAAAAATATGTGTTAAATCCAATATATGCATACATATTTATACAATTGTCTTGCTGCACAAGAAAAATCAAATCAAATAGGAAAAAAAATGAAAAAGAAAACAAAATGCAAGCAAACAACAACAAAAAGAGTGAAAATGTTATCTTGTGATCCATAGTCAGTTCCCACAGTCATTTCTCTGGGTGTAGATTGCTCTCTTCATCACAAAATCATTGAAACTAGTCTGGATCATCTCATTGTTGATTAGTCTAACAGAACTGATCATGATATAATCTTCTTGTTCCTGTGTATAGTAATCTCCTGGTTCTGCTCAGTTCCCTTAGCATCAGTTCATGTAAGTCTTCCAAGACTCTCTGAAATCATCCTGCTGATCGTTTTTTATAGAACAATAATATTCATAACATTCATATACCATAATTTATTCAGTCATTATCCAACTGATGGACATCTAATCAGATGCCTTGCCACTACAAAAAGGGCTGCCATAAATATTTTTCCCATGTGGGTTCTTTTCTCTCCTTTATCCCTCTTAGGGATATAGGACTGATACAAACACTGCTGGATCAAAGGGTACAGAAATCCAAAAAATTTAATTTGGTATTTAAATGGGAGCTTTAATTTTCATTTTCTAGATATTTTTATTTGCATACCCAAGCCATTGATCTCTTTCTGTTTTATTTATGTGCCTATTTAGCAATATAAAATTTCCTCTAAAAATTGCTTTGGCTGCTTCCCATAGTTTTGGTGTGTTGTACCATATTGTTATTCTCTTGGATGAAATTATGTTTCGGTTATTTAATTTCAAATTGGTTTTAGTCTATCTTTCTCTTGTCCTTTATTGAATATAGTTTTTATTGCATACTGATCTGAAAAGGAAGCATTTACTCTTTTTGCCTTTCTGCAATTCTGCAGTTTTTAAGCCCTAATACATGGTCAGTTTTTGTGTAGGTGCATATGGTGTTGAGATTAAGGTGTATTCCTTTCTGTTCCTGTTCAATTTTCTCCATAGTTCTATCTTATCTAGGTTTCTAGGATTCTTTTAACCTTTTTGCATTCTTTCTTGTTTGTTTTTGTGATTAAATAAGTTTGATTCTGAGAGGGAAAGATTGAGATCAATCCCTAACACAATTGTGCTGTTTATTTCTTCTTATAACTGGCTAAATATCTTCTCTAGTAATTTGTACCACTTAGAACATATACATACCAGTATCATTACTACTTCTTTGTTTATAGTATATTTTATCAATATGTGATTCCTTCCTGATCTCTTTTAATTAGATCTATTTTTACTTTTACTTTATTTGAAATCAGAATTTCTACCCCTGCTTTTATTTTTTAATTCAGCTACAGAATAAAAAATTCTGTTCCAGTCTCTGTATCTGTCTCTCTGTGTCAAATGTGTTTTTTTGTCAACCTCATAGGATTCTGTTTTTTAATCCAGTTTGCTAATTTCTTCTGTTTTATAAGACAATTCATTCCATTCACATTCACAGTTATCATTACTGGCTCTGTAATTCCCTCCATTCTACTTTCTCCCCTCTGTGTACTTTTGTTCTCTTTCAACCCTGTCCTTAATATTATTTTATTTTGTTTTTTGACCCACCTCACCCACTCTCTTATCTTCTATCACCATCCCCCCTTTTTTACCTTTTTTCCCTTAGTGTTTCTCCCTTCCTTTCTATCCAACGCCTCCCTTTCTTTTCCTCATTCTCCTCTTACTTCTTTAGAAATTTATAGACAAATTTCTACATCCAAATGAATGATTAAGTTATTCCCTCTTAGAACCCAAACTGATGAGATTAAGCTTCAGACAATGCTCACCCACTCCTTTATTTTTCTCAATTGTAATTAGTCATTTGTGCCTATTCATCTAATATTATTTGTTAAATTATATTGCAATTTGTCCCAATATACCTTCCCTTTCCTCTTTTCCCAACAAAATCCATTTGTTCCAACCCTTAATCTCTTTTTACTTTGATATCAAAACAAAAGTCTATTCACAACCATAGCTTCTGTCCATGTCATGCCCTCCTCTGTCTGTCCCAGTAACAGATACGATTCTCCAGATTTACACATATCATTTTCCCATCTAGGATTGTAAACTGTTTATCCTTTAAATAATGTATATTTTCCCACTCTTTATCTTTCTATTTTTCCCTTGAATCCTATGTTTGAAGATTAAATTTTCTGTTAAATGATAAAAAAGTTTCTTATTTTACTGAAGATCAATCACTTCCTCTGAAAGATGATGCTCATTCTCACTATCCAGTTGCTTGTAACCATAAAGGCTTGCCTTCTAGAATATGGTATTTTATGCTCTCCAATCTGATATTGTAGAAGCAAGCAGATCCTGGGTAATCATGACTGTTGCTCCTTGATATACGAATTATTTTTTGTCTTGCAGATTGCAGCATTTATTCCTTGTGATTGTAGTTCTGGAGTTGTGCACCAATGTTCTTTGGGGATTTCCTTGTGGGATCTGTTTCTGAAGGTGAATCATGAATTCTTTCAATGAGCATTTCCCCTTCTGTTTCTAGAATATTAAGGTGATTTTCTTTGATGATTTCTTGAGGAATGATATACAGCCTTTTGGTCATGGTCTTCAAGTAGACCAATATTTTTTAAATTGTCTCTTCTGAATTTATTTTCAAGATCTTGTTTTTCCAATGAGGTAATTTACATTTTTAATTTGTTTGATTGATTCTGATGTTGCCCAGAGTTGTTAGCTTCCATATGCACTGTTCTAGTTTTTAATGTATTATTTTCTTCAGTTAGTTTTTGTATCTCTTTTTTCCATTTGACCATGTTGTTTTCTTCAGTGGATTTTTTTTTTTTTTTTGCATTTGGGTAATTGTATTTTTTAAGGAATTGCCTTCCTTTTCCAAGTTCTTGATTCTCTCTTGCATACCTCATTTCTTTTCTCATTTTTTTCTTCTATGTCTTTAATTTGCATTTTAAAGTCTTTTATGAGTACTTTCAACAAGCCTCTTTATGCTTGAGACTAATTGATATCACTCTGAGATGTCCTCTGTCAAAATTTTGTTCCCCTCTGAGTTAGTGTTTCAGTCTTCCTCATCCCCATAGTAGCTTTCTATGTTCAAGGTATTTTACTCATTTTCTTTCCTTTTCTTTTGATATTTCCTTTTTTTTTAACTTTTGTGGTGGAGCTCTGCTTCTGGGATAAAGAGGGCATTGTCCCAAGCTTCCACTGCAGCCCTGAGCCTTGGTGACCACAGAGCTCCTTGTTTTTGCAGGGGGTAGCTTTATCTATTCTTTCCAGGAAACAATCTGTTTTCCCATAATTTCCCTTCTGAACCTGAACTGGGGACTGCCCTACTGATTTACTCAACTGTAGAGGATCTCAGTTTCTGAACTGCTATGAATAAGACTCTCACTGACTTTCCCATACTCTAAGCTGGAAAGTAAGTCCTTTTCACCCCAGTGAGACTGACCTTTCTTGAAGTTTTTTTCCAACTTATCTTGAGCCAGAGAGTAGTTTCAATATTTCAAACTCTGATGAGAGGCTTGATTTTGTGTGATTTTTTGAGGGAAACTGGGAAAGGTCAAACAACTTCTTGGCTTCACTCTGCCATCTTGGTTCTATCCTTACTGAAAACTGTTTCTCATTTTATTTTATTTGGTTACTTGAGACTTATAAATTTGTCATTTAACTATATCAAACTCTTATTTCCTCACCTTCAAAGTGGAAATACTAACAGCACATATATTGCAAAGTTATTTTGAAGATCAAATGAAATACTACTTGGAAATGTTTAGGACAATGGTTGGTACTTAGCAAGTGCCTTATAAATGTGTATTCTACTCCTTTTGAATTGAATACTCATTTAATTGCTAAATTCAAGCTTGACTCTCAGTCATTCTTCTCCAAATTACAGAAAACTTTATTCAAGTATCTAACAAAATTTCATAATATCTTAGGTTTTTGCATTATTGGAAATTTTGTAGAGTTAAGTTCAATCCTTTTGTTTAGAGATAAAGGAACTAAGTTCCAGAAAATTTAGTGTGTCCAAAGTTATGCTATAAGAGTAGTGCATTCCAAATTTGAATCAAAAATTTCTGATTCTGAATTCAGCATTTTTTTTTAAATCAAAAGTGATAGCATAATGTAAAGAAGAGTACAGGATGTGAATTTAGAAGATACCTGAACTTAAATCTTGACTTCTACACTGATGAATTGTGTAATTTAGGGAATGTCAAACCATAAATGCCATATTTATATTGCCTGCCACACCATTTTTTGGTTGTTTTTGTTGCTGCTGTCATTGTTTTTTTATGTGAAAAACTCTTTATCAACTTTAACTGATACAGGATTACTTACAAATCATATAGTATTTTAAATCACAAACATTATTATCAATATTTTTAGGCTTCTAAAAGTGACCTTCCCTCTACCCTTCCAAGATGATCTTATATTCTTATTTATCCTTATTTTTTTTTATATTTTGTTGTTTATATAACCACATATATAATTTACACATATATACATACATACAAATATATCCACGAGGGATTATATATGTTTGTATATATAGCCACATATATTATATTTACACTTACAGACAAAATGGGCACTGATGAAGCATATATATCATATGTATATATACACACACACATATATACACATATATTTGTGTATAGCCATGCATATATTCTAAATATACTTTTTCATCCCCATATTCCAGTCTTGTGCCTTGACGCAGAAGGTCTTTTAGATCACTATATGGTTGAATGCGTCCCATTGCACTAAATAGATAAGAAAAAGAATATAAACTATACATAAGACCCTCCAAAAGTTTTTATTTTAAAAATATTATGGAAAGGTAAAAGGTTGTTTATGCCTTTTCTAGATTAAATTCTGAGATATACTGAGATAGGACAGGGCCTCCAGTAGCACTTGATGCAAGAGAGTTTTCCCCTTGCCTCATCATTTTTCATTGGCTCCCATAGATTCTTTATGGTACCTTAGTTGAAATTAGCTGTGAGGTGGTCAATTAAATGCAGCTTGTTTACTTCCCTGAGGGTCAGGCCAATCACAATCTTTCTTTTTTTTTTTTTTTTTTTTTTTTTTTTTGTGAGTGGGTTGGGGAGGAGACATTTATTTGGTCACTCCAAATACAGTATTTAGAGGCACAGGAGTCAAGGGCATGATACAGTGTGCCTGATCATGAGAAGCACAATGGCAAGTGAAAAGAACATCGACTCTGAAGATAGAGAACTTGAATGAAACACTTGAGTCTTGCAGTGTATCCTTCAATTTCTCATCTTTGTTGAAATAGTTGTAGGAGGAGTTGGGTTGAACTGTATCCTCTTACTTTACTATGTTGTCTAGTTTCTCCTTTTTCTACTTCTCTTGATTCCTGTTGTTGAAGATCAAATTTTTTGTATAAGTCTGTTTTTTTTCCTTAGAAACAGATGAAATTCCTCTATTTCATTAAATGTCCATCTTCTTCCATAGAAAAAAATACTCAGCTTAGCTGAGTAGTTTATTCTTGGCTGCATTCCAAGTTCTTTTGCCTTTTGGAATATCTGATTCCAGGCCCTTTGATCCTTTAATGTTGAAGCTGCCAGATCTTGTGTGACCCTTATTGTGGCATTTCGGTATTTGAACTGTTTTTTCCTGGCTGCTTGTAAAATTTTTTCTTTAGTCTGAAAATTCTGAAGTTTGGCCACAATATTCCTCGGAGTCTTTATTTTAGGGTCTTTTTCAAAAGGTGTTTGATGAATTCTTTCAATGCCTATTTTCCCTTCCAGTTCTATTACTTCTGGGCAGTTCTCTTTGATGATTTCCTGTAAAATAGTATCTAGGCTCTTTTTTTCATCATAATTTTCTGGTAGTCCAATGACCCTCAGGATATCTCTCCTAGATCTATTTTCCAGGTCTGTTGTTTTTCCAAGTAAATATTTGACATTTTTTTCCAATCTTTCATTTTTTTGGTTTTACTTGACTGATTCTTGATGTCTCAATGAATCAGTCATTTCTATTTGTTCAGTTCTGATTTTTAGTGAGTTATTTTCTTCATTAGCTTTTTTTACTTCTTTTTGTATATGTCCAATTGAGTTGTTTTGCTCTATGGAATTTTTTTTCCATTTCACTATTTTTTTTTTTTTTTAGTGAGTTATTTTCTTTTTCCAATTCCCAAATTCTATTTCCCTGCACTTCTTGGGAGTTTTTTACCTTTTCCAATTCACATTTCAGGAAGTTGTTGCTCTCTTGCATAGCTTCTCTTTCCTTTCCCCATTTCTCTTCTAGCTCTCTTTTAACGTTTTTAATAGTCTCTTCTAGGAGAGCCTTTTGTATTGGAGACCAACAGTTGTCTGGAGACTGTCTCTTCAGGGTTGAAAAGCTGTTCTCTTTCTGTGTAGAAACTATCAATCATTCTTTTGATTTTTTTACTCATTTTGTTAAAGACTGTAAGGTCTGCCTTCAGAGCCAGGAGGTTACCAGCTTCCTCTGCAGAGCAGTGAAAGGTATATGGATGGGTAGCTGTCCTGCCAGCCTGCTACAAAAAGCAGCGAGATACTGGAGTGCTCTGGGAAAGAGTTCCTCACCCAAAAGTAACTCAGGCCTGCAGAGCTGGGCTGGGAAAGTGCCCTGCAAAGAACTCGGGCTGTGTGGGATAATGACTGCCCTGGGACTAGACGCTGAGCAGTGAAAGTTTCACTTCCCAAGCCAAATCCCGCCCTGGGGCTGTGGGTGTTAGCAGTTGAGCAGTGAATGGATTTGCAAGAATGGGAAGTGCCTGCCCGGGAAGCACAGTCTGCTGGGGAAGTTCTATTGCCCCAGGCCGAGACCCCCATTCTGCTGATCAGAGGCTGCCCAGGCTGTGCCCCTCTGCTGTGCAGATTAGTAACTGCCCCCGCAAAAGCCCGGAATTGCCCGATATGGCTGCAGGGCTGCCTTACAATCTGCCTGAGTCACTTCCAGGTTTGAGGGGTTACAGCCAGATCTCGTTAGGTTCTGGTGTTTTTTTAGAGGACCCTCTGTTTTAGGCTTTAATTTCTCTGCCAGTTTACTGCTTTGTAATCACGGCAGAGCAGTTAGGCTGTAGCAGAGTCGCCTCTATAACTTCTTTAGCCCCAGAGATCACCCTGACTGGTCTGCTCAGGACTCTAGCCTCCCCCAGCCTGTGCTAGTCTGTTCCTGGCCCATCAGGACAAACCTTTCCTGGCTTTTCCAAGAATGTGAGATTTGGGTATGTTTGTAAATGTCATGCATGAGAAAAAAGTCAGGAGACATGGAGCTCTCAAAGACTTTATTATCTGGGAGGGAAAACTCAATGCATATGTGTGTACATATAGAATATGTGCAAAATAAAAGTATTCTAATTATCATACAGTTGACAATAGTAGAGAGAGGAGTTGTATAATAGAATAGTGGAAAAATCAGTAACTCTAAATTCAGTATCTGTGTTCAAATTTTGTTTCTGTCACTAGGTGAATGACCTTTGGAAAACTCTTCAAGGTCTCTGGATCTCAGTCAGATGACTTCTAAATTTTCTTCAGTTTCTAAAACTATGATTCCCATAGCTTGAGAAGTACACAATTGAAGAGAGTTTTATGAAAATTTGGAATTATTAACACATAATCTTTCTGATGACTAGAGGAAAAATAGTTTTCCTGGCATTGTAGGGCTAAATATTAGTAAATAATGGTTAAATACCTTTCTTTGATAGAAAAGAAGACAAATTGCTATAAATTAGTAGAATTGTGTTTGCTTTGTAGTTAATTTCAGATCAACTAATTTAGTTAATAAATATATTAAGAAGCTTTTCCTTTCCCTAAGTTAAGTGACATAGATAGCACCTCACACATTTTTAAATACTCACTACATTAATGTTATAAATAATGTTTGGAAATATTAAATTTAGTGAATAATGAAAATATATTCTCCAGTGTAATCAATTCAACACCTTTCATATCTTCTAAATGCACTTAGCAAGTTGATCTAATTAAACAAGTATAAATTTATAATCTGAAAAGTAGTCAGCCTAAATATTTCCTGCTTGTTTAAAGATCAGGGAGAATCAAAGAAATTAATATTAAAAATGACAGTGCCACAATATATTTACCAGTTCCATGACTTCCATATCAAAGATTCTAAATATTATAAAACAAAAAAACATGTTTTCTGTCAAGTTGGTAGATTTAACGGGAATATGGAGATCAAGCTATTATTATAGATCTCTTTTATTTTCATTCAAAAATAATTTTTTATTTAAAACTGACCTTAAATGCCTTTTTTGAGTAGTCCTTTCCCTCAAACTTTCTGCAGGATTTGATGTAATTTTATACCACCTTTCTTTTTACTCTCTCTTACCTTGAACTTGTGACCCTCTACTGTCCTAATTTTCCTTCTCCCTTGCTATATCCTCATATTTATTAAACACCCTTAAACCTCACAAGAGGTTTATTTCCATCTGCATGATGGATTTTCATCTGGAGTTCCCACTGGAACTAAGTCAATATGCTTAAACTATAATCCATTATTGTCTTCTAAAAGCCAGTTCCTTCTATTTAAAGCTCTACTTTTGTTTATTGGGTAACTATTCTTCCTTTTATTTGGTTCAAAAAATTAGTTATCTTTTTTCCCTGAGAAATGTGACTCTTTTTGCAGTTGTCTAAGGAGTTCTTATATACTAGAAGAATTATATTTGCCTCTAAAATAAAGATCTAAGATTAAAAGTTATAAACAGACATATTTTGACTCAACAAAAGAAAAGAACTTTGTGAGAACTAAGAGTTATCCCCAAATGGGCAATGTCAACAGGCAGTACATTTCCTAGCAAAGGTTAGATGAATACTTGTGAGTGCTTAAAAGAGAAGTTAGAGATAGAATTCATATCTAGAGTCCTCTCCATCTTCTAGCAGTTCTTGTGTTCCATGAAAAATCATACTTTCTCTAAGGTATCTGAATAATAAGATCATCTAAATCTCATTATTATGCAGATAGACTCAGTATTTGATACTTAACTCCACTCAACTCAGTTTTTTCTATGTTAATTGGAGGGGATAGAGAGTGAAGCAAAACACCCCTGAAGAAATCTTCCTTTATAAAAAGCTTGGAAGTTTACAGGTTACTCTCCATTTGTATCAATAGCTCCACTGGTTTCAACACCTTAAAACTTCATGATCCCATATTATATACCACTTGTTCTCTTTTTTGCTTCTTTTTTGTATGTGATTATAAACTTCTTAAGAGCAGGGACTGTCTTTTTTTTTTTTTTTACTAGTGTACCACAGTCCTTGTATTTGAGTGAAAGTTGTTTACTTAGTGAACTATATTCATAGTGTATCCTAGCACATAATAGGTACTGAATAATCTGTTATGTAATTTTAAGCTAAGTATAGCCTGATTTCTTTAAATTATATCTGTTGTTTGCATATAAATAATAACATACTGTTTGAATAATTGCATTTTATGCCTTATACCTAACAGATTTAAAATAACTTGGGTGAAAATATGAATTTTTAAATATGTCAAAGGACTAGTATTTTTATTCTTTTATAAACATATTTAGAAAGAGAGTAACACTAAATACTGCTGCTAACACTGTTAGTATAACCAGATTGCAATCATATACAATTAATTCATTGTAGCATGTCGGTTCACTTTAAACATTTGGCAAGTTTGTTCTTAAAAGTAATCTGCCTCCTCAAATAATGACATTTAATTTATTAACTTTTGGGGAATCTTATTTTTTAAAATACTGTCAAGATGATCTTCAAACAGCCAATATTCCAATTACTGCACTTTTTGCAATAGTATACTTTAAATTATTATTTTACGCAGCTATTTTTATGACCAATGGATATATTTCAAAGTAAAAGCTAAATAGCTGAAATAGTGTTCTTATAGTTAATAAAGACATAAACATTCAGTCTTTAAGGAGCATAACAGAGAAGGGTCATTATCAAAACAACAGCATTAACAACCAACCTTTGGAGGATAGTTAGTGAAATTTGAGAAATGTTTAGAGATGTGGAAATTAAGTATCTTAGAATACTGGAAGAGCTCTCAGAGGCCATCTAGTTCAAACCTTTTTTTTTTTTTTTTTAATTTTACATATGCCTTAACTGAGACCCACATAAGGAAAATAAGTGACTTTCCCCCAAACAGACAAATAATAAGTATGAGAATATGAGAGGAAGAATTTTGGACCCAGTGCTTCTGATTCCAGAACCAGAAGCTCTTTCCATTGTATCATACTGCCAACATTGAAATATCCTTTCTAAGAAGTTCTTCTAATGCTCTTCTAATATTACATTATATTAACAAATGGCAAAATAGGACTATGAAAAAGATCCCGAAACATTAAATTGCAATATTCAAGTACTTAATCAAAACTGTGATCTCATTAATGTGTGTAATTCCTTTCTTAACAAGGGGGCTGATGGGAAGAGTAGTTTTTTCCCAGTTTGGGAAGAATTGAAGCATCATGGAATGTAGGAGCCATTGTAGCCCAAAACAAACACAGCAATTTTAGTCTCAGAGGAAAGGAGGATCAGGATGACTCATACCAGCAGTAAGCAGATGGCAATGGATGTTTCTAATACCCTGAACTAAATAAAAAAGTGAATAGTTAAAGTCTTTTCTGGTTCACTTACTTATGGAGTAAGCAGCTTTATAAAATTTGCTGTTTGCTTATATCTGTTTGCCATACAGAGAGACATGTTTCAGTTACCTCCACTCCATTCTATCTCCTCTGTCTTTTCCCTTGCCTGACCAACTGGCATCACTACTCTTAAGAGTACCTCTATTCTATTTACACATTGTTTATATACTTTTTGTACTTTCATAAATCATTTTGTCTCTAGAGAAGAGAAGCTGATTTTCTTCATATTCTTTGTGCTTGTTTTAAAATAGTGAACCACACAGGAGAAGTATATTCAAAAAGCAACATGGATTAAATATCTTCTTGGTGCAGAGCATTGTTTTAGGTCCTCAGAGATGCAAAGATTAAAGGAAACATGCCTACCCTTATTAATGGTATAATCAAATAGTGAAATAAGAAACAAATTAAAGAACATAGGAAAACACTATATGTTTTAAGTATAAAAGGAGATCTAAGCAAAGTTCTCTGTCCAAGAGGCAAAGGTAATTAATGACTATTCAGGACTGAGAGAAGTTTCTTGAAAAATATGAAATCTGAGTTAGGTTTTAAAGAAGTAAGGATTCTGTTGTCAAAAGTGTATGTATTTAGGGAACAGGGGGAAAATGATAAGCTCTGCATAGGAAACAAATATATAGGGATATAAATTTTATTTATGTATATTTAGGGCTATCAGGGAAGATTATAAAATTTAGATTTGGAAAGCACTTCAGTGATTTGTTGTATTATCTAGCTATCTCATGCAACAAAGGACAAAACTTTAAACATAAAGAAGTTAAAAAGACTCTTCTAAATTAACAGAAGTGACACAATATCATCTGCTTTGGTTATAGAGAGAGAAAAAGGAGACTGGAAGGTTGGTCAAGATTGTTTTGAGCTTTAACTAGCAAGCTGACTATTCCGATTTGTACTCAGTGGACAATGAAGAAAAATTCAAAAAGTCGAACAGAATAAGAAAATTTTCAGGTCAGTACTTGAGGGAGATTACTCTAGCAAAAATGTAAAAGATAGGTGGGGAAAGGAAAAGAGAGGAAATAAGAATATATCTTGATTCATCTGCCAAAGGAATATTCCTATTATTCCCAGGTCTGATAAGGTTGTTCACTTGTTCAAAAATCTCTAATGGCCTCCTTTTGTCTCAAGTATAAAATACAAAACTCTCAGTCTACCACTATGAAGTCTACACAAGCAAGACCCCAACTAATTTTTTTTTCAGATTTCTTTCATGTTATTTTCTACTCTACACTCTACACTTACACCAAATCAGATAACTAGATATTCTTTTGACTCATTATTCTGTCCTCCAATGCTGTGCCTTTTCAGAGCTTGTTTATGTCTTCATAGAATTTACTTCATTGTAACATCAACTTTTGAACATTTTTCAAAGTTTAATTCAAGTGCTATCTTCAATTTGAAGTATTTGTAATTCCTTTTCCCTCCTTGAAAGTGTTATCTCCATCCTCAAATTGCCTTCTAATTAACTTTATTTATAGACATGCCATCAGCACTGTAGTAGAATATAACCTCCTTGAATGCAGAGACTGACTTTCTCTTTGTATTTCTACAACCTAGCAGAGACTTACATTAAAAAGATTGTAACCTCACTAACGATAAGGGCTATCTCACTTTTATATTGTAATATTCAGCATCTACTATGGTATTTTCACAATTATGATCTAATCTCAGAATTCATCTAGATTGCCTTCATTTGACATGAGACCTAGAGAGCTAAGGCGACTGGCCAAAAAGCACACAGAACTGAGATTCAAATGGCTCCCATGATTGCTAATTCAGTGATTTCTCTTTCCATTGTATCACACTATCTCTATTATGTATTATAGATGTCATTTAATAAATATTTGTTGGTTAACTTGTTGATAGTAAGTGCTTAATAGATATTTATTGAGTTGATTAAGATGATCTATTAGGAGACAATTGAAAGACTCCAGCAAGTGGTAATAGATATTATGGTAGGAGAAAGAAAGGATAGTTGTAAAAGATATTTTGCAGCCAGAATTAACAAGATTTGGGTAGCTTATTGGAAATAAATAATGAAGGAGAAAGAGAAGTCAAACATAACAATAGCGTTTAAATATGAAAATACAGCTAAGATGATAAAATAAGTTAGCTTGGCAAAAGATAGTAAGTTTAGTTTTAAATGTAAGGTATAGTTAGAGTCAATTCAATACATTAAACATCTATATGTATAAAACATTACTATGTATAAAACACTGTACAAAATCCTGAGGATACAAATAATAATAAGAAACACAATCCTCACCATTAAGGAACTTAGAAATTAGTAGGACAGACAACATCTAAAAGAATGTTGAAAATTATGGGGGAGGGAAGATAACACAGTTGTTCCCAGTATAGGTGATGTTGTTCGATGAAGTAGTAATCAAGCAGAGTTAATGATGGAAAATAGAGAGAAAGTCATAAACAGAGCAACTTCAGTTTGCATCAGTTCATATAGATGTTTCAAGTTTCTCCAAAGGAGTTACTTCATTATTTCTTACAACACACTATTATCCTACTACATTAATATGCCATAGTTTGTTCAAGTGTTTCTTGAACATTCCTTTAATTGTTAAGCATTCCTTTAATTACTAGTTCTTTGCTACCACAAAATGTTTTATGAATTTTTTTCACATAGTTCATTTCTGTTTTTAAAAATCTCTTTGAAATTAGTTCTAGTAATCTAAAATTTAGTAATTTTATTACTATGTGAAAAAGCATACGCAAAAATATGGTAGGCTTTATCAGATACAGAACTAACTCTTAAAAGAAATTTGAGAGTTATTTGGATAAAACTGATAACAGCTAAAGAAAAGAGAGTGACAAGAACTGGTAAGGGAGAGTATAACATGAAAAGAGTGCAAAAAATCACTTATAAAGAGAGATAAAGAGAAGAGAATAAAGGATATATAAGAAGAACACAGAAAGGCATAAGGACAAGAATTCAAATAGAGTACCTTGTGACCACTAGAACAGAGGACATCCAAAATCAGTTGATCAATTGTGCTACATGCTCAAGGACTCTGAAGACAATGTTGACTGGGGGAAAAATACACACACACACACACACACACACACACACACACACACACACACAATTTGTAGATGTATTGAATATTACATTTTAGCCATTAGTATGTTGCTAGTCATTTATAAAAGAACAATTTTCCCATGAAGCAGTAAAGACAAAAGTCAGATCAGAGGAAACTTAGGAAAGAATGAGAGGCATTATTTTTGGACAAATGTATTTTGTTTGTATTCCCATCTCAAGGGATGAAGTAAAAAAATTATTCCCTTATCAATAGAATAATATAATTAAGTAAACAATCTGCCATATTGCTTAAGTAGCATGAGAGGGTCTAGCAGATTAGCAAAGAAAAATTGGTGACCAGGGAGCAGACAGACTAAAAGCTGAAAGAGTGGTAAGAGAAAATAAATTTACTTTCAAAAGATGCCTAACTTAACTTCAGGATATAATTTATACGTAGAGAAAACCTGGATAATATGTACTAAAATTAATTATGGTAATATTTGATTATTTGGAATGATTCCATATGCTTCTTGGGAAACAAAAATGTCTAATTATGACTCATGAAATAGCAAATGCATGTTAAAAAGGAAGACTACTGAGAAGAGATACAACTAAAGCCACAAAAAGAAGACTGCCTTTATATATCAAAAAAAAAAGTTCTTTTGTACCTATGCTGTAAATTATGATAAATCTAAACAATCTCATTTCCACCATAGAAAACACAAAAATATAAATAAAAAGTCAAAATGATCTCACAAAAGAGAAAGTTTTCAGGCTAAAACAAAATTACAAGATTCTTGAGAGAAATGGAGCAAACTTCTAAAAATATGTTTTGTTTTGTTTTTAAGAAAAGTGACTTCAATTTAGATACATAGGAAAGCATTGATCCAGCCACACAGTGTAGGAATTTATGCTTGAATGATATAATCACTGGAATATTACTTCAGTATCTTTAAGACCTAATCCAGTAAGCATACTACCTACAAATAAGTATATAATTATGTATTATAATATTAACAAACATCATACCAATACTCTTACAAATCCATTTTATTGTTTAATTGTTTCAGATATAACAGCCTTCATGACCCAATTTAGGATTTTCTTGGTGGAGATACTGATACAGTTTGCCATTTGTTTCTTCAGATCATTGTATAGATAAAGAATTGATGTAAAGTAAGTTAAGTGACTTGTTCAGGATCATAAACGTAGTAAGCATCTAAAGCCAAATTTGAACTCAGAAAAATGAGTCCTCCTGACTTCAAGTCTGACATTCTAAGTGTTGCACCACCTAGCTGCCCCCACAGAGCTAAATAAATACAAATTTATATTAAAACATTTATATCTTCAAATATTTTGAATTGAATTGAAACTTTTTTCTGAAATCATTTTTTTCCTTTTCTAAAATTTAAAAATCACTTAGTAGAAATAGTAACTATTGAAGAATACAGAGAAATGTGTTTCCCAAACACAGTATCTCAACATACTTTCTAGCTATTTAGCCAGAGCCTTAACCTAATCTCTAGAGACTCAGTTTCCTATAAAATCTAGATGATAGCTACAAATACTTGCCTCAAATAATTGTTATAATTTTCAATGACATGATTTATGTAAAGTGTTTTGCAAGCTATTATATTAGTTTGCAGAGCAAAGCGCTAAAAATGTGATTTATTGTTAAATACAATGATATTTTTATCAGATGTGTGATTTCTTAGATATAAATTAAATTTTCTCACAGAAGAATTTCCCTTTCTAATTTACACTGACACCTTAAAGCAATTTATAATGTTGCAGATTTTTCTCGACCAATTAAAGATTTAGTGATTTAGGAAGGGTAACATAGCCAGTCACATCATTAAATATCTGCATATTCAAATCAAGTAAAAAATAATTGTGCATAAAAAAGGTTTTGAGCCTCTAATCTTATACTTAATTTGTCATTTTCTTTGATCTCTCTAACCTTTCAACATTTATTATCACATTTTCTAACAATAATGTAATTTTAAAAAATAATCTAATGAGCATTTTAAGGAAAAATCCACTTATTCTTATACTCTCTAGAGACTTTTTTTTCCCCCTGAGGCAATTGGGGTTAAGTGACTTGTTTAAGATCACACAGACAGGGAGTGTTAAATGTCTGAAACCAGATTTGAACTCAGGTCCTCACCTTTCACACCTTTGAGTTCACACCTCTAAAAGAGCAAATAAAAGGACAAGCCCACTGGAAGCTCCGAAAGATTCAGAGCCTGGATTCAGTTGGGAGATTCACAAGTCCAAGAGATTCCCAAGTCAGAAAGACAAGCCCACTAGAGGAGGAGCTCACTCTTGGAGGCAAGACAGATTCATTCCAACTTCTACATTTGTGCTGGCTGGAGGCTTTGGATTCAGAGGGAGCTAGAGGCTGAAGCTGGAAGAGACAAAGGACTAGCAGTAAGAGCTCTTGGAACCAAGGAGAGAAATAGGCTTCTAGGAAAGCTAACAGGCCCCAGGAAGGAGAATCAGAAGCTGGAGATAATAAAGGATCTTAACTTTTAACAGCCAGCTACATTTTAGAGAAGAATATTACAGATATAGTTAAGTAAGCTAATAGTTTTCTTAATATTGAACCAGCCCTGCATTCCTAGTATAAATCTTATTTAGTTATAAAGTATTATCCTGGGGATGACTTTCTGTAATCTCTTTACTAATAATTTATTTAAGATTTTTGAATCAATATTCATTAGGGATATTAGTCTATACTTTTCTTTCTCTGTTTTCATCCTACCTGGTGTAGCTATCAGCACCATATCTGTATCATAAAAGGAATTTAGTAGGATTTAGTAGGATTCTATCTTTCCCTGTTTTTTCAAATAGTTTCATAATATTGGAGTTAAATATTCTTTAAATGTTTAGTAGATAGTAAATCCATCTGGTCCTGGAAATTTTTTCTTAGGGAGTTGATTAATAGCATCTTCTATATCTTTTTCTAAAATGGAAATATTTAAAATTTTATTTCCTTTTCGGTTGTCCTGGGTAACCTATATTTTTGTAGATATTCCTCCATTTCATTTAGATTACCAAATTTATTAATATATAGTTGTGCAAAATAAATCTTAATTATAGCTCCAATTTCCTCTTAATTGGTGGAAAGTTCTTTAGTTTACTTTTCAATTAATTTTAGGTGTATATTTCCCTGGCTTTTTAGTGCATGTGCTTTTTATTACCTCATCATCAGAAAAGAATGCATTTACTATTTCTACCTTTCTGCATCTCATTTTGAGGTTTTTATGCCCTAATACATGGTCAATTTTTGTATAGGTTTTATGAACAACCAAGAAAAAGTATACTCATTTCTGTCTCCATTCAATTTTCTCCAATGATCTATCATTTCTAACTTTTTTTAAAAAATACAAATTATTCCCTTAACTACTTTCTTATTTATTTTGTGGTTTGATTTATCTTGTTCTAAGAGGGCAAGGTTGAGATCCCACTAGCAAAGTTTTGCTGTCTATTTCTTCTTGGCAATTCTCTGAATTTCTCCTCTAGGAATTTGGATGCTATATCTCTTAGTGTATATATGTTTAGTATTGATATTGCTTTGTTATCTATATTACCTTTAAGCAAGATATAGTTTCCCTCTTCATCTCTTTTAATTAATTAAATCTAATTTAATTTCAATTTAATTATTTTTGCTTTTGCTTGATCTGAGATCAGGATGGCTCCCCCATTTTTTTTTCTTCACTTGAAGCACAATAAATTTTGCTCTAGCCTTTTACCTTTATATGTACCACTCTGCTTTAAATGTGTTTCTTGTAAACAACATATTGTAGGATTCTGGCTTTTAATCCAGTTTGCTCTCCGCTTCTGTTTTATGGGAGAATTCATCCCATTTACATTCCTAGTGAAAATAACTAATTCTATATTTCCTGCCATCTTATTTACCCTGTTATACTTTTCTCTTTCCTTTCCCCCTTCTCTCCTTCCCAGTATTTTGCTTCTAATCACTTCCTCTCTCCAATGGCCCTTTACATTTAGAGTCCTTCTCCCTTTCTTATACCTTTTCTCTACTACTTCTGTTTTCCCTTCTATTAGCCTCCCTCTTTCTTTTCCCCTTTTCTCTCCCATGTTCCTATAAGGTAAGACAAGTTTCTCTGTGAAAACAAATATGTCTGATATTCTCTCGATAAGCCAAATCTAATGACAGTAAGATTCACATAATATTCATCACCATCCCTTCTTTCCTTCAATTATAATAGGTCTTCTTTGCCTCTTCATGAGATGTAATTTCCCTTATTTTACCTCCTTTTCCCTCTTTTTCTAGTACTATCCCCTTTCCATCTCTACTTTCTTTTTCATATTATCATACTAAAATCAATTTATACTCATACTCTCTTAGTACAACCAAAACAGAAATATGTTCTTTCATTTTTACCATTTTATGCATCTCTTGATGCATAAACTTGCATAATGCAAGAACTCCCTTGAATTCTGTGTTTGGAGATCAAAGTTTTGTTCAGCTCTGGTCTTTTCATCAGAAATTCCTCTGTATCATTGAATGTCCATCTTCTCTGAAAGATAATGCTAATTTTAGCTGGGTAGTTCATTCTTGCTATAATCCAAGTTCCTTTGCCTTTTGAATATCAGATTCCAAGCCCTTTAAGGTAGAAGCTGCTAGATGCTGAGTAATCCTGATTGTGGCTCCTCAGTATTTAAATTATTTCTTTCTTGATACTTGCAATATTTTTCCTTGGTCTGATATTTCTGAAATTTAGCTACAATAAGTATTTGATAAAATCTAACACCCAATCCTAATAAAAACACTAGAGGGTATAGAAATACAAGGAGTTTTCCTTAAAATTATCAGTAAGATCAGGTGTGAAACAAGTTTGCTCACTGTCACTATTATTATTCTATATTGTATTACAAATGCTAGATTTGGCAAAAAGAGAAGAAACAGAGATTAAAGGAATTGGAATAGGTAAGGAGGAAACTACATTATCACTCTTTGCAGATGATATGATGGTATTCTTAGTAAACCTTAGAGAATCAACTAGAAACTACTAGAAACTATTCACATCTTTAGCAAAATTGCAGGACACAAAATAAATCCACATAAATCATCAACATTTTTATATATTATAACGTCCAGCAACAAGAGATACAAAGAGAAATTCCATTCAAAATAACTGTTGATAGTATAAAATATTTGGGAATCTATCTGTCAAGAGAAAGTCAGGAATTATATAAACAACTACAAAACACTTTACACTCAAATAAAGTCAGCTAATCAGTTGGAAAAATCTCAAGTGCTCATCAGTAGGCTCAGTGAATATAATAAAAATGACAACACTACCTAAATTAATCTACTTATTCAGTGTCATAACAATCAAATTCCCAAGAAATTAATTTACAGATCTAGAAAAAAATAATAAAAAAGTTCATCTGGCTGAACAAAATGTCAAGAATTTCAAGGAATTAATGAAAACAAATGTCAGTGAAGGTAGTCTACCTGTGCCAGATCTAAAACTATATTATAAAGCAGCAGTCATCAAAACCATTTGTTACTAGCTAAGAAGTAGAGTAGTTGATCAGTAGGTTAGGTTCACAGGACAAAACAGTCAATAAGATGACAATCTAATGTTTGACAAACCCAAAGACCCCAGTTTTGGGCAAAAAAACCTCACTGATAAAAATGCTGGGAAAAATGGAAACTAGTATGGAAGAAATTAGGCAATGACCCACACCTAACACCATATACTAAAATAAGTGTGAAATGAATTCATAATTTAGAACTAAAGAGTGATATTATAAGCAAATTAGAAGAACATAGGATAGTTTAACTCTCAGATCTGTGGAGAGGGAATAAATCTGTGACCAAATAAGAAGTGGAACTCATTATTGAACACCAAATATATACTTTTGATTATATTAAATTTAAACATTTTTGTACAAATAAAACTAATGCAGAAAAGATTAGAAGTGAAGCAATAAACTGGGAAAAACATTTTTACATTCAAGGATTCTGATATAGGCCTCATTTCTAAAATATAGAGAGAATTGACTTTCTTTTATAAGAATTCAAGACCTTCTCCAATTGATAGTCAAAGGATATGAATAGATAATTTTCAGATGAAGAAATTAAAATCATTTTAATCGTATGAAAAGATGCTCTAAATCACTATTGATCAGAGAAATGCAAATTAAGACAGTTTTGAGATACCACTTCATATCTTTCGGATTGTCTAAGAAGATAAAAAAATTAATGAGGAATGTTGGAGGGGATGTGGGAAAACTAGGAAACTAATACATTGTTGGTGGAACTGTGAATGGATCCAATCATTCTGGAGAGCAATTTGGAACTATACTCAAAAAGTTATCAAACTGTCCATACCCTTCAATCCAGTACTGTTTCTACTGGGCCTATATCCCAAAGAGATCTTAAAGGAAGGAAAGGGATTATAATGTTGATTTATTTTATATCCTGCAGCTTTGCTAAAGTTGTGAATTGTTTCTAGTATTTTTTAGTCCATTCTCTAGGATTCTCTAAGAATTCCATCATATTATCTGCAAAGAGTAATAATTTGGTTTCCTCTAAATGAAGTCTTTTTAATGTTGGAGATCTAGGCATGTGTGGAAATAGAAAAAAAAGGAAACAATCAATAAAAGAGAGATTGAAAATTAGGGGAAAAGAGAGGGAAATCACAGGAACATTCTAATGGATCATCATAAAAATCATCATAAAATCATACCAAATTTTCTCATATTTATCTGTTTTGTATTTACTTTTAAGTAATTAGATAAGTATTTTTTATACAGATTCTTTTGTGTGGCATCTTCACACAAATTGTACTTTATGCTGTAAATGCTTGCTTTACGCTAATAATTATTCAGCAGATGCAAGTTTTTAAGCACACAGGGAATTATTCTGAATATTGATAACATTTTTTCTTCGTCATAATACTCAAGAAAGACAAATATCTATTATTTAGCAACAATTTAATTCTGTTTATTCCATGATATTTCTCTTACAATGAGTTGATTCTGAGTCAGAGGAACAAAATGCACATCCCACAATGACTGCTTTGGAGGTCTGTGAAAGAATCTGAATCATTGTACCTGGGGGCATGGTGTTCCTTATGAGCATTGCTAATATATTTAATTGATAGTTTTCCTGTAACATAATCTGTAGGATAGGTATAGGAAGAATGACTTAACCTTTGATTTCACTGACATAATGAAAATTTCCAAATGAGGAAACCTTTTGTACCAATGTAGCCTGGCACCTTTCTGCAACTCATAATCTTGGAAATTTTTCCAAGGAGCACTGACTTTTTCTGAGTCAGATAGTGTATGTTAGAGATGAGACTTGAAATCAGGTGAGCCCATCTCTCCATCTATTCTACCATGCTATTGGATGTAGTGTATAAGATAATTTTCTTTTACATTTTTAGGTGAAGCCAATAAATGTTTCAAATTCTCCTTGAAGATATGATTCAGACATCACCAGCTATTTTTTCCTTGGATATCATCACCACCTAAGAAGACCTTTTGCTTTAGGATATGACACATCGATTGAGTTTTTCTGGTTGGTGGGGAAATAATTTAATATTTTGTATTTTGCTGACACTGGGATCACACTTCATCTCCTATGTTGCCACTTGTCAACACAATAGCAAGGACTTGGTACAGACAAGTTCCTGTATGTCCTGGGATCATGCATATATCTGCTCTGGCCCATAGCTTTCTACCTCTTCCTTTTGTTCAGGGGAACAATAAACAAATTACTAGTATATCCTTTTCAATAGTATCCATTAAAATGGCTACTATAAGACTCAAAATAAGAGAATGGATCAGACAAGAAGAAAGGAAAAACAGGATGAGAAGCCATAAAAATGTTACTGAGCCATTATCTCCCATTCTCTGAATAATCAATTTTATATACTGAAAAACTATTTTAAATCACCCCTAACTTTTTTCCAGACTAAATCATTTCTTTGTGTCTTGAAACTATTAATATTCTCCACCTTAGCATTGAGTTTAATAACAAAAACTTAGAGGTTCAAAAATCAAATACAAAATACAAAATACAAAAATCAAAAATACAAAAAAATGTATTTATTACCTTAGCAAGTATTAACATGCAGAAAATCATTGAATCTTTGAGGTAGAAGACAACTCACCTATAGTATCTAAGGGAATATATACATTTAATAATATACCAAATAATAGACTTTCTAGCCTCTGCTTGAAAATGAGATCACATATCTTCTAGAGGTGACCCATTACACTAACAAGTAAGATTAGTTGTCAAAAAGCTCTTTTTAGGCCATGGTGCAATGTATAATAGACCTGGAATGGGGAAGACTTGTACCAAATAATGCTTTAGTCACTTACTATGCAATCCTGGACAAATCATGACTTTTCTTTAGCCATAAAAATGAGTGTTAGACTTTGTGACATCTAAGACTATTTTTTTAAATTATAAATCTATTTTTCTAAATGTTCATTTTTGAAAATTCCAATGAATGCTCTTGAAGAAAAACAAAACAATACTAATCTGTCTTTTAAGTGGGAGCTTTTCATGCAAAGCCAGTCATCATGCCTATCCCCTATTTTATATTGCAGCTTCTCTTTGCCAAGTGAAATATCTCAATTTCTTTCAACTAATTTTCTTGGAGTTATTTCTAATTTAGCAATGTTCATTCTAAACTATATCACCCAGAATTGAATATAGTATGATAAAGTACATCAAGATTATCATTTTCTTAATCCTGGTAATAAAGTCCAACATTTTATGGTTTGTTTGGTTTTTTTTAGTTTGTTGTTGATAATGGTGGTAGTGGTGGTATTTTTGTCTTTTGATTTAAATTGATCTTGAAATTCATTTAAAACTGTTCGATCTTTTATAAGCAAACTGATATCTACATATGTATTCTCTATGTTATAATCTGGAGTCAATTTCTGAACCCACATGTAAGACTTTTTATTTATTAAGCCTCATCTTAACAAGATTCATCCAAATAGATTAAAATATCATTATTTTGGGGGAATCTCCGGTCATCTAATGTGTTAGTTAGCCCTTCTAATTTTATGACATCTTCAAACCTAAAGTAAGCTATTTAGCCTGCTATCTAAGTCATTAACAAAAATGTTAACCATCATGAAGCCAAGCATAAATCTCTGGAGAATTCAATTTAAATGACTAGCTTTGGATTCTGGACTTGTTGAAAAGTCAGAGTCAAGTTATCTGGACTATAATCTAGTCCATTCTGTATATCTTTAGTCTAAGAATGGGGCTTGAGAAACTACCTCAAATGTTTTATTAAAATCAAAGCAAACTATATTAGCTAGGTTGTCATGACACAGTCTTGATGAAACCACGTAGACAATATCTATACAATCAAGGCAGAATGTGTGTTTCTGTCTTTATATTTTTTTCTTCTAAATTTTACATTTAAGAATGTTCCTTTAAAAAATAGTGTCAATAGGTGTGACTTTCTTAGTAATTTTGAAACATTAATACATATCATTTCCTACAAATTTATGAGTTATTTTTTTCTTTTATGAGATTATTTTTGTATAAATGGTCACATTATAGAAGAAGGAGATCATCATTTGAATGGATAATTTAAGAAGATGACATGAATTAGAATAGTATTTTCAGGACCACCATTTTGGGTAGATTATGAGCAATTACATATATATGTATGTATGTATACATAAATATAATATATATGTACATATGCAAATATGTACACATACAAAGAGTACATGTGTGTGGATGTATATTATACATTTAATCTTACCAAATTCTATAATTAACTTTATAGAAATTATTGAATTCCAATTGTAATCATTTCTCGGAATCTCTTCCTTTAAAAAAACCAAAACAACAACAACAAAAACCAAACCAAAACAACAACAACAACAACAAAAAAAAAAAAAACTTGGGACTTCTAAGGGTGAAGCCAAGATGGCAGAATAAAGCCAGGAAGCTGCATAATCTCTTCCAGCTTTCTTCAAAAACCACATGAAACCATGTCTCTGAAAAGTCTAACAAAGGAAACTACTCTCCAGCTCAAAATAGACTGGAAAAATTGTGAGAAAGGTCAGTCTCACTGGGGATAAAAAGGGTGTTCATCCCAGCTCAGACAGACTCTGAGAAAGACAATGAGACAGTCTTAATCACAGCAAATCCACAATTAAGACCCTCAGCCCAGACTCAGTCAAGGAGCAAATCAGTGGGGCAGCTTCCAATCCCAGTTCAGAAGGCCAATTCTGGGAAACCAGACTCTTTCATGAAAAGTGAAGGTAAAGTAACCTGCTGCCAACACAAAAGGCCCTGGGTTCAGAGCAAGGTTCAGAGCTGCACAGGAAGAGCTTGGACCAGTACTCTCATTACCCCAAGAGCAGAGCTCAACCATGGTTTTTTTTTTTTGTTTTGTTTTTGTTTTTTTTGTTTTTTTGTTTTTTTTTTTTAAAGGAAATACCAAAAGAATAGGATAGAAAATGACCAAGAAAGGAAATATAATTTTCTGGCCAAGACAATATTTTAGTATTTCATCATTTCCCATTTGACTAAGAAGATCAATGCCACCCAAAGAAAATCTCTTCAAATCCTCTCCTTCACTTCTGAAACACTTTTTTTCAGTATCATCATCAATTCTTCCTTTCTTCCCTCTTATCTTAAAAGAAGAACTATTTATGTTCCTCATTATGTCTTTATCCTCTTTAAAATTGTCTTGGATCATAATCCTATATGTAATTTTCAAGATCCTATCACCTTCCAACTTAATCTTTTTTTTTTTTAACATAACTCCATTTTTTTCTCTTTCACTAACTATAGAAACACAAAATATCATAATTCAAAGGAATCTTAGAGTTCATGAATTCTTATCAATTTTGGAAAACACATTCCTTCCATCATATTCATGATGAATTTTTACCTATTATCAAGATTTAAAGATCTTCAATAATACAAAATATTCTCTTCTAAGATTCCACTTTTGGATTGTTCAAATTGTTAGGAAATCTGCCTTACTTGTAAGCTTAAATCTGCTTCAGTGCAATTTCACCCACTTCATCTGGAATTTTATTCTTTGAAAACATTTAATTCTTCCTTCACATTGAAGCCTCTCAAATGATTAAAAGTTATCATTTCATTCTTGACATTTTATAATGGATAATCTTTGGAGTTTCTAAGCCACTTCTCATATGACATGATCTTGTTCAGTCTTTTCAGTCTTGTGCAACTGTTTGTGACCCCATTTGGAGCTTTCTGGGGAAAGGTACTAAAGTGGTTTGCCATTTCTTTCTCCAGCTCATTTTACTCACTAGGAGACTGAGACAAATAGATATGTCCTGGGTCTTATAGCTAGTTAAGTATCTTAGGCCAGATTTGGTCTCACATCTTCCTGACTGCAAGCCTCATACTTTATCTATTAAACTTACCTGCCCAATACTAGAACATTGGTTTGAATCAAAAACATAAAAGTAATAACAATTCTATAAATACAATAAGAATTTATTTTCAGTGAATAAGGAAGATCATGCCCAGGGTAATGTCCATATGTATGCATTTGTGTATGTGTATACACACACATGCCCATATTTGAAAAGACAGAAGAGGAGAGGAGGGGGATCAAAACTCAAAGAAGCTGCATTGATAAAACACAAAATAAGAATTGTCAAAGATCAATTATTGTTTTATAAGGCTAAAAAAAAAAAGAAACCCTTAGGTATATTGTATTTAAATTTTTAAAACAACATATTCCTCCCTACAATAATTGTTAATTGTTCATTTTTTCTCATATGAAGAAATTAAAGATGAGAGAACTTACATACCTTGCCCAGTGTCATACAAATTATAACTACTAGATACATTTAAAGCTAGGTCTCCTATTTTTATGTCTAGAATTCAGTGTGACATATTGTTCAGCATTACAGACTCAGGTTTAAAAAAAAAAAAAAGAATATTAGAGACTTTGTGCCAAACCGAACATAAGTTCAAAGAAGAAGAAACATGGTGCTTGTGAAAAATCACAATGATCATTATCACCATTTGACAACAAGTTTAATTTGGATTCTCCTGGGGTGGGAGGAAGGATAAAAAAAAGCATAAACTTCATTACTATTTTCAATGTATACTTTGAACATAAACAAAGAATCATATATATATATATATATATATATATATATATATATATATATATATACATACACAGCTTTTTGTATTATATATACATATGTATATATTGCAGAGTTTCCTTATTGTATTTAGTTCTATTCTGTCATTTAACATAATTTTTCCTCCCTTACTCTGGCTCATTTCCTATACATTGTACCCTGTTCTATGTGCCCTCTATTTCCTATAATTTTTTAATATCAGCATAATCCATCTTTGCCTTAAAAGAATAAAGACACTCTACTTGATTTGAATATGACAATAGTTTATGTTTCGATGGATCTGTGATGTCGTCCTCATGGACACTCTTTACAATAATTCTGTTATTTAGAATGTATTTATTATTCTAACAATTACAACGCATTGGTGCTATGTAATGATGTGTGACTCTTTTCTGTGTCCTTCAAAAGATCCTGTAATATTCAGGAGGTCATTTGCAAGATATCTGGACATTGCCTATGTAATTAATTGCTTTCTGTCTCCAGAAAATTCCCCTCTAAATCCAACTTATACGGTAATTATTTTTTAATTTCAAGATTTTGTAAATAAAACTATATATATATATATATATATATATATATATATATAATCAAATGTTTCATTTTTCCAAACTAAATTTTAATTTAATATTTGAAAATTTCAAAATGCAAAATAAGGCAATTCATTTCATGCTTTATTTTTTAAAACCCACAAATATAGAAATCAGTATCCTAAGCAGTTTTTACTTTTACAAGTTAGTAACAAACTTCTTTAGTATCATTTGTTTCTTATAAACATTTTTTTTTCTTCCTCAGTGTACCCAACTATCATAACCACAGTTTAGGTGGCATTAGGATAAATTAAACAGAAAAAAAAAGAGGGACTGGAACATCAGCTAAGCCCAGGGATGTCAATAGGAAGAAAAATTAAACAAAAACAATGCATCCATTATTTTCGGCATATAACACTGTGGTATTATTAGAATTCAAAGGACATGGAAAAACTAATAGAGCAATCTAGAAAGAAAAGCAACCAATCATAGATTTCATTAGCCAAATGTCCGAACTATGAACCAAAAAGGATTGAAATCATAATGGTCAGAAGGTGATAGAAATAAAGAGGGCCTCAGTATTTCAAATGTCTGCGAAGGACAATCAAGACTCAAATGATGAGAAATGGATTGGGGAGCCCAAAACTGGATATCTACTAAATAACTGGAAACATGGGGAAATAGAAATGAAGGAAAAAGAGAGAATTTTAAGAGTTAGTATTTAAGGCAAGAACTGACTCAGAAGAGAATTGGCGAGGGGGAGGGGAGGAGGAAAAGGAAAGGGGTAAGGGAAGTCAGAATGTAGTCACTGGGAAGCCAAGAAAAAATATAGAAAGCAATTACTGAGAAACTCAAAGCTTCATCAGAATTATAGTCATTTAGAAATTGTGGGACAATGTTAAAACTCAATAATGGGAAGTGAGGGAAAGGATAAAAGATCCAGGCATGAAAATAACTGAGTTACTTGCATCAAAGCAAGACAATTTAAAAGACGTTCTTGGTACTGGGTCTTTGAGAACATTCTATCAAACTCTTTAAATATGTTCCTTTTCTAGAAGGAACATTCATACCAGTCTGGTAAAATCCTAAAGATGAAAACAAAATTTACACTGAGTGATGCAAGAATGGGGATTAAGCTAATATTGTCCAAGGCATATAGTAAGGATTCAGTAAGTATTTGTGAATATAATTTACAAATACATACATATATTTGTGAAACATCTCAGCTTGATGTAACTAGAAGCTAACTTATGATTAAGTTAATAAAAATTTAATGATGATGGAAGGGAGAAGTTTTACCAATATAGAGTTTTGAAGATCTCTTGAGAGAAAGAGAAAAGAAATGCTAGGACAAAGAGAGGTTGAAATAGAGCTATAGGAGACTTGCAACATATATACAGATACACACACATACACATGCAACACAGAAAGATAGAGACAGAAACAGAGAGAGAGAGAGAGAGAGAGAGAGAGAGAGAGAGAGAGAGAGAGAGAGAAACTATATTTCAAAAGATTGATTAAGTTCTTTGTTAGAGTGTAGATGAGAAGTCAAATAGACCTGAACTAGGGTAGTAGCAATAGAAATGGGAAGAAGACACAAATGTATGCCATAATACTGAGCAAACTCAGTAACTAAAAATGAGAAGATGAAAGAGCTATAAATATAATATGAAAATGCATGGTGTATATATATATATCCCTTGGTAAGTATTATACAGATTTTTTTTAAAAGTAACCCAAGTTTGTAGTAATTCTGCCCTTAGAAATGTAATTATAAAATGGCTTATAATTTTGTCCTCAGTTATTGTGCAAAAACTCAAAATATTGGCTTGAGATCCTAGCCCTAAGCCAGGAAAGGTAATTCTCTTGGGACTCCAAGAGATACCCTGAAGCTGCTAAAACCCAAGGAAACTCAGAAACATAGATATGAACAACCAAAAAGTGCTAACAAATGACTTTTAATCTGTAAAATAGTCTTCAACATATATATATATATATATATATATACATATATATATAATATGTAATATTTAACATCTTTTTTAAAACAACAACAATAAACATAATTAGATTTACGCAAGGGACAGTGACTGACAACTTCTCCTGTCTATTTTTCTCAGTGCTCCAGGTATTAGAGGGAGCATTAAAGATTAAAAACAAAACAAAACCTTTCATGATCACCAGCAGAGGTTTTGAGTTAGAAGAAAGGGAATACAGAAATCACTGCAACCAGGTCCAGCAAAACCTTCCTTTTTGCTCTCTTTTTCTTTCTCTTTGTCTCATTCTCTCACTCTCTTCCTCTCCCCTCCCCCAATTTATTTTATAACCAGTTCAAATCCCTGCTTTAAAATTTTCAATGACTTCATATTGCTTAAAGAGACAGAAACAGAGAGAGAGAGAGAGAGAGAAACTATACTTCAAAAGATTGATTAAGTTCTTTGTTAGAGTGTAGATGAGAAGTCAAATAGACTAGGCATTTTTCAACAATGAGCTGATCTAGGGAAATTCTAGTAACTTGTGATGGAAAGAACCATCCCCAATCAGAGGGAGAATTATGGAGACTGAATGTGGATCACAACATAGTATTTTCCCCTTTTTGTTGTTGTTGTTTGTTTGCTTACATTGTTTTTTCTCACTTTTTACCTTTTGATCTGATTTTTCTTGTGCAGTATGATAAATGTTGAAATATGGTAACAAAAATAGTACATTGAAGTTATGTTGGATTACTTGCTGTCTAGGAGAGGGGAGAGTTGGGAACAAGGGGGAATAATTTGGCACTCAAATTATTTGCAAGGATAAATGTTGAAAACTACCTTTGCATGCATTTTGAAAAATGCAATACAATTATTATTTTTAGAATACCATGGAAAAGAGTAAAGTCAAATTGATACATATTTAAATAATGATAATTTTATTTATTTATTTGCCTGTTTATTTTAACACACATTGAATCATATTGGGAGAAGAAAATCAGAGCAAAAGGGAAAAACCATGGGAAAGATAAAAAGAAAAAAACAAAAGAAAAAATGAACATAGCATGTATTGATTTACATTCATTCTCAGCTATTTTTCTAAATGCAGATGACATTTTCTGTTTAAAGTTTATTGGGATTACTTTGGATCACTGCACCACTGAGAAGAACCAAGTTTTTCATAGTTGATCACACATTTTTGCTTTTATTGTGTACAATGTATTCCTGGTTCTGCTTGTTTTACTCAGCATCAGTTCATGTTAATCTTTCCTTGCCTTTCTAAAATTAGCTTGCTCATTATTTTTTATAAAATAATAATATTACATTACCTTCATATTACATACCACAAACTAATTCAGCTATTCCCTAATTGAGAATAATTGATAATTAAACAATTTTAAATGGGAAAAAAAAAAAAAAGAACACAGTGCAAAATCTCTGCTGTAGTTTGTCCTTCATTCTTGAAGAGAACCAGGACATCAAAAAGGTGATATCATGACAAGTGAGTGAATTGGATTCTAGTGAGGGAGAGTTATGCAAGATCACCTACCTCATTTTCTCCTCCAGAACCATCTTGGGCTAGGGCCAGATATATACCTGGATGGTTTTGGATGCAGTGGGAAACCTAGGTCTTTTTAAGCTAAGGTCTTTAACTAGTCTCAATTTGGCTGAGACCACATCCATTCAATGATTAAGATTAAGTAACAATTGAGATAAAGAATAGCCTCTTTCACTTAGTCAAAAGAAAAAAAAATAATGTAAATAAAGAAATCTGGGAGGAGAAGACCCTCAAGGTTTCTGGCCAAAATAGAAATGATTGTTATTCATATTCACTCTATGTCAATCAAGCCATATAGCTTCATTTCATAAACTATAATATTTGTGTTTTAGAAGACTGGTCAATGAATCCAATCCTAAAGAGCACATACATAATGTTCAGATGATATAATTCTTATTTTGGAATTTGAACTTTGGAGCACAGGCAGATATACTGTGATTGGTTTTGGTCCACTAGCCACTTGATTTAGAAGCATCTTCCTTTGGCTGCATTGGAAAAATTAGGACACATTCAACAACACTAATTCAGGTCTGTCTCTTTTTCCTGTCTCCAATTAAAATTTTCCCTTTTCTAGGCCAAACATGCACTGTCTTCAGCTGAAGCTCCTGTGGCAAGATCCCAGAGTCTTCATCATGCATGTTGCCCTCCTCTACACACTCTAGATTTTTAATAATTATTCTAACATATAGAACTGAGAATTGAACACAATAATCCACATGTAACTGAAGAAGGAGTAGAAGAAGTAAGAAAATAAGTATTTATATAGTGCTCTTTGTATGCCAAATAAGAATTGTACTAAGTAATTTGCATTTATTTCATTTGATCTGGCACAGAATAGAGTGATACTACCATCAACCTAGTCATGGATACTATACATCACTCAATTCATCATAAAATTAAAATAATTTATTATTATTATTGTAATTTTATTTTTGACACTAGTGGTGATTAAACTAGTCAGAAAAGACTCGCCGTTACTTGATTTTCAATTCCACATACCTAGAGCTCTTCACCTTTCTTTCCTCACCAGAAAGTGAACACTAAAGTATTTAAATGCTATTGCTGCCCCCTCCTGGATACTGTACATTTTGCAGTGGGGCTTGGAGTAGGAATTAAAGTCAGGATCTGGTAAAATATGAATAGTGAGTTTCTAATAGAAATCTAGTAATATTGCCCATGTTAACAAATCTGCAACACTCTTCAATAAATACTTCCAAGATCCACTTTTTATTTGAGGCTTTTCCTGATCTTTCTTGAAGTGCTTATATTTATCTTGTACATATTTGTATATACTTATGCTGTAAAATGTGCTGAAGAAGGAAATGGCAAACCACACCAGTATCTTTCGCCAAAAAAATTCCAAATCAAGTGATGAAGTGCTGGATACAGTGGAAATTTATTGAATAAGAAAAACAAAAGTGTGTGCACTTCTTTTTTTTCTCCTGAATAAAATTTCTCATTTTATCTCCAATAGAATTTAAGCTCTGTAAAAATTAAAACTGTTTCATTTTTATCATTGTATCCCAGGGTTCTAGCACAGTACATAATACCTTGCAGCTTTGTTTTGTTTTTAATAATCATTTCCTGACTGATTGATTGATGTGAGTACTTTCTCAACCCAGAGAGATCAGAATCCACCTATGACACTAAAAATAGCTTTAAATATATATATATATATATATATATATATATATATATATATATATATATATATATAAAATCCTGGGGCAGCTAGATGGATGGAGTGGATAGAATGCTAGCCCTGGAGTCAGGAGGACCTGAGTTCAAATCCAGTCTCAGAGACTTAATACTTGCTATGTAAGGCAAGTCATTTAACTCCAGTTGCCTTGCAAAAAATACACCCAAAAAAATCACGATCTTTCAGCTAACCTGAAGAAGAAATTCTTTACACTTCCTAGTAGATCCAACACAATTTTGCATTGTACTTGAAGCCTTTTCATTTTAACATGGCCTGATAGAGTATGTTTTGGCAGCTACAGAATAAACCACAAGAGCTGAAGTCAGGAAAACTTGAATTTAAATCTAACCTCAAGCTATGGAACCTTGAAAATCTCATTAACCTCTTTCTGCCTCAACTATCACCTAGTCAAAGTAAAAAAAAAAAAAAAAAAAAAAAAAAAAAGATATATGTCATGACATCACCTCCCATGGACCTTCCATAGTCCTCTCTGAGAATAAAGGACAAACAATAACCTCATGTGTTATCCCATGAGATCCCAACTGGAACTGATTAGTTAGGAAATTTTTTCCTCCCTTCCTCCCTTCCTTTGTTCCCTCCTTTCTCCCTCCCTTCCTTTCTTTTCGTCCTCCCTTACCTTTTATCCCTCTATTCACATAAAGTATCATGTCTTCACCTACAACTATTCTTAAAAACTTTTTTTTTTCTTTTGCATCCCTGAACTTTCTCAAGATATCTTGGGGTTTAGTGGATAGATTTCTTAAGGACAATGTCTCAAACCAAAACCACTTTGACTCTCATTGATAAATCTATCAGGTCAAACCCCAGTCAGTCATTGTTTGAATCCTTATTTGACTCAGGATGAATGTAAATAACAATCATTTTTGCTTTGGCCGGTAACACTGAGGGTCTTCTTTCAGCCTTATTTATTTATTTATTTGTTTGTTTGTTGAGATTTTGTTTTTCTTTTGACTAGAAGAAAACAGCCATTTTTTGCCTAAATTGCTAAGTAGCTTTAATCACTGGAAAGGTACCACGTCAGTCAAACTGAGACCCATTGAAGATCTTAGTTTAAAAAGGTCAAAATACCCCATTGTATCCAGGGATATCTCTAGTCATATCTGGCCATGAAACGCATATGGTTCTGGAGGAGAAAGTGACGTAGGTGACCTTGCATAGCCCTTCTTCAGTTAAATAAAATTCACTTACATATCATAGCATTATCTCTCTGAGGTCATGGTTCTCTTTGAGAACAAGGACAACTAATCATAACAGTCTCAAGTATAAAAATGCAGATAATAATAGTGTCTATCTCTGACATACTAAGAAGAGATAATAATTGTAAAGTGTATAGCACAATATCTGGCACAAAGTAGATCCTACATAAATGGCAGTTATCATTTTTATACTCTCTGTTCATAATCTCTTTTGGTATAGGATTGAAAAAACCTCTGCATTTTATTAAAGCATCAAAGACAGTGAGCATTTATAACAATTACATAGTCTTAAAAAGCAGACATTCTAATAACTTAGTGAATACATATTTTACAAAAATAATGTGCCAGATATTGTCTTAAAGCTGGTGATACTACAAGAGGCAAAGTCTTTGGTATCATGAAGTTTACAGAATAAAGGGCAGGAGGAGAATAACTATACAAACAAGATATATAGGATGTTTCCAAAAGTCTTAATAATGTTTACTAGTTTAATAGTTGTGTTGCATAGCAAATTAAGGTAAAAAGCAAAAAAAGGATTTATTATGACCTTGCAAGAATAGACAACCCCCAATAGACAAGGTGTCAGTCTTGAATGAAAAAAGTGATTATTGATGATAATGGAATGAAAAGTGGAAACTGCAAAACACAAGATTATAGAGATAGAGGGAGAGAGATCTTAACCAGAAGCCCCCAGGCCCTTCTGACCATTTCTCCCATTGGTTGGGGAGTTCTATTTTACTCAGAGCCCAGATACAAAGACTCGTAGTCAGTAACAGTCCTTACTGTATTAGGTACTTAAATGCTAATGAAAACATTAGGGGAGTGGATGAACTGGAGGATCTGAGATAATCAAGCACTTGCAGCTTTTAGTTGTAGCTCAACTTTTTATTGGGAAGTCTCAAATCACAATTAGGGCAGAGGTCAAGGCCACATCCTTATAGGAGGTCTTCCATCAGTTTCTTCTATTCATACTGAATTCAGATTCAGTTTTTTTGAGTTTCTGTTTGTTGATTTTGCTTTTCTGAATGTAAGGATAACATGGAGATAATGAAGAAGGGACTCACTAGTATTGTGAGAAATAACATTGGAGTCAGGAGAGATGAAATTAAAAGTTCATTTTTATTATGCAACTAAAGCAATGGGTATCTTACAGAGTAAGTACAATTAGAATCAATAATTATATCTTTTTAATACCCTGTCCCCAGATACACAAGTCCCTCCCCTGGTTCCTCATTAATTGTGTTCTATAGAGTTTACAGCCTAGAGAGCACTAATTCCCCCACATGAGTGGGGCTCTCCACCATTATTTGGCTGAACTTAAGTCCTTCCCCTGATTCCCTACTGGTTTAGCACCTCAAAGGATACAACCTATCTGGTTGATAGTGGTCACCTTTGCAATAATAGGGAAGTAGGGAAGAGGAGAGAGTTTGTGGTGAAAGATGAATGAATTCAGTTTTTAAAATGTGGAGTTTGAGCTTTTGATAGTTAAATGTGTAATATTAGAAATCAGGAGAGAGGTTATGGAGGGATAAATCTAATTGAAAATAATCAGTATAAATATTCTCATTGAATACAAATACTCATTAAAGAGTATTTATGGAAAAGAGGAGAGGGCCAAGAAACAGTAAGAAGAATGAGGAGAGAATAAACAGGTAAGAAGAAAATGAGAGACTAATGACACAAAATCCTAGAGATGGGAGAGTATTAAGAAGAGGGTAATTTGTTATGCCACAGTTTTCTTTAACTGTCCTGACTCAGTTTCCCTGTACAAGTTTTCCTTATCTCAGTCTCCCTAACTATTCCCCTAAGCTGTAAGTCTCCTTCTGGTCCATTAAGACTGAGGACCATTTACTCTAAGGTTATAAATTGTTAGCCCAAGCAAGATAAACAAGAGAGGAGACCTTCTGACTCTTTTCTGTCCTCAAGAATTTACAATATCCCTTTAAAATATTTCAAGATATCTCACTGACATCTTTATCTCTGTGTATTCAGACATCCTGTTTCTGGGGTTTTTTGGGAGTTTATGGCCTCCTTTATCCTGACAGAGGCTTTCCTAAGTTTTCCCTCTTCTTTGTCTCCAAAAGGTACTTAAAGGTTAGAGATTCTCCCATTCAGCACTGGATAATTTGAGATGAGAGTCCTGTCCAGTCAATTTTACTCTCTCATTAATAAAATATTAAAAACTCTCAATCTCTCTTCTGCCTCAGTTTCTCTTGCATTACAAATTGACAGTGTCAGAGGCTGCAAATAAGTCAAGATGAATGAAGATTGAGAAATAGTCGATACACTTGCCAAAGAAAAGATAATTGATAATTTTGAGAGAACAGTTTTAGTTCGTATTGAGGTCAGAAGCCAGACTATAGAGAGGTAAAAAAGAAATTGAGAGGAGGAAAGGAAAATATCACAGAAAGCATCTGATAACATAAAACAAGAAAAAAGAAGAAATTCTCAAAATAAATATCCTCAGTTATTTTGTTTATTTTGGTTTGATTTAGTGTGTGTGTGTGAGTGTGTAAACTACAAGACTAGGGATTCAGATGAAAGGATGGGGGCAAGGAGGACATAGGAAGTTTGGGAAGGGATGAAAATGTTTAGAAAAGACCCTGTGATGATTGGGATAGAGTGAATTAGGGAGGTATAAAAGGATTGCCTTGTCCCAATTTAACATTTCAAATTGAACATATGTTTTGGTACATTATATAAAGTGGGACAGGGCTTCATTCATTTTCATGCTATATTATTCAAAATATAATTTTGCTTATTTATTTTGTAGAAATTCAATTTGTAAAATATTAAGAAATAATTTCTATTTTTAATAAAGAGGAACTAGAATGAATTTTGGGTGGTGAACGCATTTGTTTTAATTACATAAATGACTTACATCTTAGCACTTCTAATTAATTTATTTAACTGAACTAGGGAATAATTATAGTAATTGTAAAATCATTTCTGTAGGTAAAGCTAAGATATTGTCAGGATTTCAATTAGCCACATTTTTTTTTAAGTGTTCAATTTCGGAAAAATATAATTTGACTAAAGGCTATTTCTGAATATGAGGCTTTTGGGGAAGGTGATTATTTGAAACAGATTTTAGTTGGTTTATATTCTATTTACTAGTGAAAAAGTACTGCACAATATTATTTGAAAAAAATATTGGAAGGTTTTTGAAGACAAGCGTAATTTTAATGAACTGAATATAAAAAGGACAATTTTATTTGAAAGAACACTATCATGTTTTAGATTACTGAATTATCTTTTAAAATTCAGTTATCTTAGAAATATTGATTCATTTGACAACTGCAATCTTTCATTTTATTTTGATTATTTAGGTAGAATCAATGTAACAAGCAATTCCTATTATCCATAACAGAAAAATAATTTAAAATATTTTTTAGCTAAGAAAATAACTTTAAAAAGTCATATAATTTTATATGTTAAAATTTAAACAAAATGGTGGTCTACTTTTTCAGTAGGCAGTTAAATGTGTGGTATTAGAAATCAAGATGGAGATTAGTGCTGGGTAAGTTTTATTGAGAATAGTATTGCTAGTATTTTTTTTTTCCTAAGTGCATATGAGGATCTTTATACACTTTGTTTCATTTAAATAACACACAAACAATGTGTAAAAGGTTGATATTATTATTGTCCCTGATTTATAAATGGGAAAATTGTGGGGGGGAGGGAGGGGTTTAGTAGATGGCTAGATTATTGAATTTGGGATCAAAAAGGCTCAAATACTGCCTTAGTTACTTAATGTGTATCTCTTGGCATGTCATTTAATCTCTCTGGGCAACAGTTTTCCTCATCTGAAAAATGAGAGCATTAGATTTGATGCTAAGATGACTTTTAGCTATATGTCTAGGAGCTTATAAACTTATGAGAAGTGACTTGTTAGAATCATACATCCCTCAAAGTGAGACAAGATATAGGAGTGGAGGAGAAGGGGTTGAAAGACGGAGGTTTCAACTCCCTCCATCTATACACCTCTTTCAGTAAAAGTACATGATTAAAAAAGTCAAATGCTTGCCATAGCTTTCTTGAACCCCAGAATTCTATGAAAAGAAACTAGGTATAGAGTTATCAAGCTGGTAATAGGAGTCAAGTCTAGTGCCTGAAACTTGAATACTGATCAGGAAATAGAAGATCCTAGAATGCTTCCACTGACCCTAAGGTATGAGTTAATTTTTTTGCCCTCAAAAAGAAATTCAGCAATAGTTGCAATCAACATTTGCACTGAAACCCAAAGTAAGAATTAATGTACACCATGATCTTGCATTGGAAAAATACATATACTCCATCAAGAAGCCATCCCAGTGGCAAGTGAAACAATTTGCCTAGCAGAAATAATGAGTAGAACAATGTGAGGATACTACAACTACCCAGGGAAGTCCCACAAGTCATAGATACCAGTAAACTTGGCCACATAAGGCCTGTAGGTGTAGACTTTTCCACTTGGACATCACAACTGTATCCTGGGAGATCTCACAAGCCATATTTTATCAGTAGATTTGGCTACATGTGGTCTTTAGGTGAATGATTTTCCATTTGTCAAATCTAGAGATATTCAGTTTGGTAATAATGTCGATATTATTTATAGAAAAGTACATCTGAAGTTTACAGGTAGCATTTTCTGTTGATAATTTTTTTTAACTGTGCCATTTTAGTAAATGCTTCTATTGTGAGGTAATTGAATTCTCTGACCATAAAAAGGAAAATCATCAATGGCAATTCATGAATGGAGCGTTAGAAGTGTAGCTGTACAAAATCTTTTAAAATTAGAGTATTCATCTCCCAGGGGATCCAACCTGTGTGAATTGGAAACACACTAATTATCTATGTGATCTTGCCCAAGTCAAGGAAGCATTCTGGCCTTAATTTCCATCATCTATAAATTGAGGAATTGGATTAGATCATCTTAATGTATCTTTTAAATATGACCTTTTAAAGTAATACCTTCTTATTCTTGTGAAACTTGAGCAGAATCTCTTAAGTACTCAATCATTTAGTTAGGGAGGGCTCTTATTTTTATCTTAGGATCACAGAAGATCAAACTTTAAGCTCACTAGGTTATGATTATGGAAAGAAAAATTGGAATTACAAGGTATTGCCCTAACTAGTTTGGGGCATTCGAGAACATGAATATTGGCAGAGGGAAAAGAGGGGAGCATAGAAAAGTTCTTAATGCACTACTTTTAATGTGGTGAAAAGAATTATGTTTAGTTAGCTCACAAATGACTTCCTAGTTTACATAATTACAGTTCTTTGGAAGGACATAATTTGCACCACTATGAGCCCACTGACATGTGTGAATTCATTCCCAAGCTAATCTCTGTTTAAAGAAAACAAAATAACATTTGTCTACAGCTTTGTTGTCAGCTTATTGCTTTTCAACAGATCCATCTCATTTCGTTAATGCCATGGTGAACCTTGTAATACTTAAGTCTCCTACAGACGATGAGCCCAATTTAATTATATTTTCACTCAAAAGCTATGGTCTATTCAGTGGGTCAGAAATAGAGGTACTTTTACGTCCATTTTACTGAAATGTTTAAAACCATCTACCTAATTCAAATATACTCATGGAGCTTCATTGTATGCTGTGATGCCACTTTAATAATGTCCCATCTACAAATCCTGAAATTTACCTTATTGGCACTTTGTAATAGTTTATGACTGTGAGAAGACCTGAGTTTAGAAACTCAAAACACAACTCAGATTTCAGAATATAATATTCTCACAGCTTTTAGTCCTTAAAAATACCATGCAAGTAGGAATTCTGTTTTTTTAGATTCATTAATAGATCTTGTTTTGATAAAAACAAATATTTCCTAACAAACACCTCACAAAATACACTTCATGAAAAATATTTAATTTGTCTCTTCTTAATAGGAAAGAAAAAAGGGGTTTCTTAACATTGACAAATTGGTAATAATATTGGGCTGTCCAATGTATCACTGCTTCCAAATATTTACCTGAAGCACATTGCTTGAGTCATTGTATACATATTTTGGCTTTGTATCATATCATAAAGGTTTTCCTAATTTTCTGAATTCTTAATAGTCTATTTTTTTTTCATTTTTTCTAACCCTTAGTCACATATTGTGTTTGCAGCTTTTTATGATCACAGGTAACAGCTTTTAGCAAATTTACTAAGCTAGGTAGTTGTGTAAAGCCTCATAGTTGTTTATAAATTATCATTCTATTATTATGAATCCTTAACTTCTTTTATTTCCAGATTTTTATTTACCATTTCAATTTCTTTTTTTAAAAACCAATGAGTATACTGTTTGACCCAGCAGTGTTACTACTGGGCTTATATCCCAAAGAAATTTTTAAAAAGGGAAAGGGACCTGTATGTACAAGAATGTTCATGGCAGCCCTCTTTTTAGCGGCCAAAAACTGGAAACTGAGTGGATGCCCATCAATTGGAGAATGGCTGAATAAATTGTGGTATATGAATATTATGGAATATTATTGTTCTGTAAGAAATGACCAGCAGGATGATTTCAGAAAGTCTGGAGAGATTGATGCTAAGTGAAATGAGTAGAAGATCATTATTTACTTCAACAACAATACTATATGATGATGAATTCTGATGGACATGGCCCACTTCAACAATGTGATGAACCAAATCAGTTCCAATAGAACAGTAATGAACTGAACCAGCTACACCCAGGGAAAGAAATCTGGGAAATGACTATGAACCACTACATAGAATTCCCAATCCCTCTATTTTTGTCCGCCTGCATTTTTGATTTCCATCACAGGATAATTGTACACTATTTCAAAGTCTGACTGTTTTTATACAGCAAAATAACTGTTTGGACATGTATACATATATTTTATTTAACTTATACTTTAACATATTTAACATGTATTGGTCAATCTGCCATCTGGGGGAAAGAGTGGGGGGAAAGAGGGAAAAAGTTGGAACAAATGAATTTGTAACTGTCAATGCTGAAAAATTACCTATGCATATATTTGTAAATAAAAGGCTATAATTTAAAAAAAGAGAGATTAAGTGACTAAAAAAAAAAGAAAAAAGAAAAAAAAACATTGCAAGATGAAAGGAAATCTTACTAGTTGATTGCTTTAGAAATTGAGGCAGTTAGATGGGGCAATATATAGAAAGCTGGGCTTGGAGTCAGGAAGATTCAGCCTCTGTGAGTTCAAATCTAGCTACAGAGACTTACTGGGCAGATCACTTAATTCTGTTTGCTTCATTTTCCTCAACTGAAAATGAGCTAAAGAAGGAAAAGACAAATCAATCCAATATCTGTGTGGAAAAAACTCCAAATGAGGATGCAAAGAATCAGATGTGATTGAACAACAAGAGAACTTGACTTGAATGCAAAAGGTTCCAGCCAAAAAACTTGACCTTCTCCCCTACCGGAGGATTATCAAGTAATGAAGAATTGCAGTAACTCTTTTGGTGAAGATCAGTAGATCAGAACCTGCTGGATACCTTGTCTCCTTACCTGGCCTCACACGGAAACATAACTACACGATATCCTTGTTTTCTGTTGTTTATATGCTTCTATCCCGATTTTAGATGCACGAGTTTAAGAAAGGAAATGGACATGCCATTGTGAGTTTTGAAAAGTATGAAGAACTACCTAATATACAAAAAGTAGAGTCCATACCAGAGTTTTTCAGTCAGTGAAGAAACAGCTCTAATGTGTAATCTGTTAGACCCCATCGAGCATTGAAGCTTTGCTATAACTAGCTGCAAAGACACCATGCTATATGAGAAAGACAAAGACTTACCCTCTGCTATATTGTATCCCGAAATGAGCTTGAAAGGATGAATGATTTGTAACAACCACTTTAACTTTGAATTCCATTTGCCTAGGGATTCAGGGGCAGGGAAGGGTGGAGTGTACCTTTCTGTTCAGTAAGATTTTAGCTTTTTGTTATTGCTAAATCTTTTCAGTGAATATCTTTGTAAAAGATTAATTAATTGGTTATAATAATTTTAGAAATAAATTAGCCAGTCAAAAAAAGAACCAATGAGTAATATGCACTGGTTCTCTTTCATTTTGAAACGATTCCTAGTTCTTCCTTCAAATTCTCAGTAAATTTTGCATGTCAGATTTAAAAAATATATATTTATATAGCACTCTAAAGTTGGCAAAATGTTTTACAAATACTAATTTTGTTCTCCCACCAGATCTAAGATAGAGTTGCTATTGTTTTCTTCACATTATAAATTATGAAACTAAGACAGACATCAGTTATTTGCTCAGTCATGAAACTAGTAATTATATCTGGATGGATTTGAACTGAGATCTTTCTGACTCCAGGTCCAATGTTCTAGTCATTTCTGAAATCTAGGTCTTTTCTTCTGATTCACTCTACATTAAAGTTAAATTTAAATAATCAAGATGATCTATTTTGTATTTTGAGATTTCTTTTGTCATATCTCTACTCTTACATTTCCCCCTAGAAATAATTTTGAAAAAGAAAGCCTTTAATTATCCCCTCATTTTTATGTTTTCCCCCAAAATACTTAGATCATTTATCCACTTGGAATTTATAATGTTATAAGATGATGATCTAAGTGTATTTTTATAAGACTAATTTTCAGTTTTTCAACATATTTTATTGAATTAAAAGACCCTTCTCCAATAATTTGTATTTGCAATTTTAGCAAACATGGTCCAACTATACCAATTCTGTGTAATTATAGAAAATATCCCTTTTGCTTCCCTGAAATTGGGTTGTTCACATTTCAATTTCTTGCTTGGTTAATTTTTTTTTTTTTTTTTAAGATATTGAGGAAGGACTAGGTTATGGCACTTCATCAGATTTTAAACTCTTTGAAGATAGGGATTGTCTTTTGCCTCTGTTTTTAAATTTTATTCTCCAGCTTGATATAGTATATTCCAGGAAACATAGTGGGCACTTAATAAATACCTATTGGCTAATTGGACTCCCTGTGGTGAATTTATGTAAGACATGGTGCCTGGTATGCTTATTGACTTGACAAGATAGAATTGCATAGGATGGACAGGCAAGAGTGCAATTTAATTTGTTTTATCATTTGACTTTTATCACTCAATATGGGTATAATTCATTTGAGTATTTAGGGACATATTTATTTAACTTAATTTTTGGCATGCAATTGTGGTACTTTCTAAGATATATATACACACATACACACACACATATGTATGTGTGTGTGTGTGTGTGTGTGTGTGTGTGTGTGTGTGTGTACAAAAATATATTCAAGTTTTCTAAAAGGAAAATTATCCTCCTTTTTTATTTTGGTAATACGTGTTATTTTTATTTTCCTTTTTCTTGAGGAAGTTAACATTGTCTTAATGATGTGATGTATTTTCAATGAATAATTTTCTATGTCATTTGTAGCTCATTTTCTGTATTTCTTCTTTGATTTTTTAAAAAAGCTTTTTATTTTCAAAACTTATGCATAGATAGTTTTCACTATTCATCCTTGCAAAACCTTATGTTCTAATTTTTTTCTCCCTCCCTTCCCTCCACCCGCTCTCCTAGATGGCTAGTAATCGAATGTATGTTAAACATGTTCAGTTCTTCTATACACGTATCCACAATTATTATGCTGAACAAGAAAAATCAAGTTAAAAAGGAAAAAAAATGAGAAAGAAAACAAAATGCAAGCAAACAACAACAAAAAAGTGAAAATACTATGTTGTGATCCATACACAGTTCCCACAGTCCTCTCTCTGGGTGCAGATGTCTCTCTCTATCACAGGACCATTTAAACTGGCCTGTATTACCTCACTGTTGAAAAGAGCCACTTCCATCAGAGTTGATCATCACATAATCTTGTTGTTGCTGTGTACAATAATTCTATTGGTTTTACTCACTTCATTTAGCATCAGTTCTTTTAAGTCTCTCCAGGCTTTTCTGAAATTATCCTGATGATTAATTCTTATAGAATAATAATATTCCATAACAGTCATATACCATAACTTATTCAGCCATTCTCCAACTGAAGAGACGCCATTCAGTTTTCAATCCCTTGGCATTACAAAAAGGGCAGCTACAAACATTTTTGCACATGTAGGTTTTTTGTGCATATTTACACATCATTGGGATTCAGGCCCAGTAAAGACACTGCTGATAGCCCTTTGGGCATAGTTCCATATTGTTCTCCAGAGTGGTTGGACCCGTTCACCACTTTACCAACAATGCATTAATGTTCCATTTTTCTCACATCCCTTCCAACATTTATCATTAACTTTTCTGTTATCTTAGCCAATCTGGGAGATATACAGTGGCATCGCATAGTTGTCTTAATTTGCATTTCTCTGATAAAAGTAACTTGGAGTATTTTTTCATATAAATGGAAATTGTTTTAATTTCTTCTTTTGGAAATTGTTCATATCCTTTGATCATTTATCAATTGGAGAATGTCTTGCATTCTTATAAATATGAAACAATTTTTTATATATTTTAGAAATAAGATCTTTTATCAGAACTGTTGCAGATAAAGATGTTTTCCCAGATTACTGCTTCCCTTCTAATCTTATCTGCATTGGTTTTGTTTTTACAAAAACTTTTTTAACTTACTATCATCAAAATTATTCATTTTGTACTCTATAATGTACTCTAGTTCTTCTTTGGTTACAAATTCCTTCCTTTTCCACAGATCTATTTACTAATTTTCCAGAACTTTTTGTCAAATAGTGAGTTCTTATCCTAGATGTGAAAATCTTTTGGCTAATCAAACTCTTTGTTGATTTTCAAGATTTTTTACTTTTGTTCCTGTATTCAGATTATTCAGATTATTTCAGATAATTCCTAATTATCTTTTCTTAGCTACATGATCATTTCAATGGTCTCCTCTGAATAATTTTTTTTTCAAAATTTATTCATAGCCTTCATATTGTTTATAATATTTTTCATTATCATTCCTAATATCATTCATTTATAAATCATATTCTGGTTTGTGATGATGCAGTGTTATTGTTATTGTTTTGTTTTTTCAAGCTTGTTTACCTTTTCTAAGCGTTTGTGGTTGACAAATGCATCTTTTATTTGCATTTCTCCTAGAATTGTTCTTTCTCCTGTGACTGATCTACTCCAGAGGGGCTTTATGGTCAAAAAAATGGAAATATGTATGGCTTGTCTGAGTTAAAACCTTGATTCTGTCATTAAATAGCTCTCTGATATTGGCTAAGTTACAACCCTTTTTGATCTGTTTCTTCATCTCTAAAATGAAGACGTTATGGCAGATGAACTCTGAGCTGAGATCTGACCCCTTTCAGATCTAAATCTCTGATGCTTGCAAACATGCAATTTAAAAATATCAATTATCTGCACACTAAGTATTCTATCTCATTGCAAAATTTCCATTGTTCTATCATGATATAAGCAGGATTATCATTATTTCCTAAATTTATTTCAGTGGCTTTCTTGGTAGGCATTTCTTGTTTAGATATTGGTTAGAATGAATGATCTCAGAATTCTTTAGAAATTATGTTGTTGGAATTAGGAGACACAATGGATAGAGTGCCAGGTCTTGAGTCAAAAAGACTTGAGTTCAAATATAGTCTCAAGCACTTACTTCTGCTGTTACTCTGGGAAAGTAACAATTCTGTTTGCCTCAGTTTCCTCATTTTTAAAATGAATTGTACAAGGAAATAACAAACCACTCCAGTATCTTTGTCAAGAAAACCCTAAATGGGGACACAAGGTGTCAGGCATGCCTGAAAAATGAATGATAATGAATTTGGAACTGTATCTAAACCACATTCTTTTCTACCCTATAAAATGCAAGTAATTATTGCATCTCTGAAAACATTTGCTGAAGGTGAAACCTAAGTTCCCAGACAGTGGTTTCTACTTTAGGATGGGTCTAATTGTTGGGAAATTTATCCCTATACCTCTAGCAGAAGTCCTAGAATTACTGTTCTAACTTCACCTTAATAAAATAAAGATGGGACCAGAGAACTTAGGAGTTATTTCTTTTCTCCAGGTTCCAGAGGACCCCAAGGAGCAGATGGAGGCCCTCAAGCACTATACTATGAGCCCCCACCAGTGTGTTTCCATCCAATAATTATTAATTAGTAAACCAGAATAATTGAGTTTTTATATTGGAATGTTTGCTAAAGCAGACTAATAAGGTTAATTGTTGCAAAATATTTCCTGAACATTTTGTAACACATTCTCACACAAGTATATATAGACTTCAGAGGGCTCTAGATAAGAAGTCACAGATGGCAAAGGTCTTTCTTCAATGTATATAATTTGGTTATCATTCTGGATATATTATTAGAACACCAAAGAAAAGTCCAAAGCTTCCACCCATTAGAGTACAAAAATAGACATGGAAACTTTGCTAAAGGCTAAAATAGTATTCCAGCTAAAATGGGACAAATGTTTAGACAGGAGATTTCTTTACCACAAGGAAATTTGTTGAAAGCTTAGTTAAACTCATTAAAAGCCAACGTTTGATTGTAAGTTGGGAGCAGATCATTGAACTTTTAGAAACAATACAGTACATATCTCTTTGGTTCTCTAAGGAAAAAGAATTAGATCTAGAGGAGTGGAAATTAGTAGGAGAGCAACTATGTGAATATTACAATGATAATGGATTGACTCAATTTCCAAAGAAACACTTTATATATATAACTTAATACAATTGGCTTTAAGAAATTATATAAATATTAGGAAATATAGGAAGTATAAGGAAAAAAGAAGAAAGAGCAGAAGGGGGAGGATCCAGATAAACTAGATGAAAAGGATGAAGAATCAGATAAGAATGGAATAAAGTACAATTCTGAGTATGGTGCTTCACAGCAGAAGCCATTAGGGCATTCCCCATCTCATGACCTCCCCCCCTCAATTAAGCCTTCATGAATGGAGGGAGAAGGAGGAGGGGGAGAGGCAGTAAACACAATTAGCACCACCTATGAAGCAGTGTATGACAAGATTACAAAAGACACTAGTTAAGGCCAAAAAGAAGGACAGGATATATCTTATTTAATAAATACATCCCCTGTGATTGAAGAGTTTGACTCTTCAGGCAAACAATGGAGAAGATATACTCCTTTTGATCTGGAAAAAAATTAAGGATTTCAAAAAGGGTTGCAATCTGTATGTGGCTGCATCATCTTATGTTAAGATGTTACTAGAGAATTTGGCTTATGAAATCTTAACCTCTAGTGATTGGAAATCTATAGCAAGGGCATGTTTAGAACCTGGACAAAACTTGTTGTGGCTTTTGGAGTATAGTAAATTATACAGGATTCATGCCCAATGCAATAAGCAAATTGGAGTTAACAAACAAATCACCTTTGACCAACTAGCAGATAAAGGTCATTACCCAGACAATTCAACACAGACTAATTACCCCATAGCAGTGTATGAGCAAATTGCTACTGATGCAATAAAAGCTTCCCCTCCCAGGGAAAGATTGAGGGGAAGCCTTCACAAAAATAGAGCAAGGTCCCAATGAACATTTTGCTGATTTTGTGGGACATTTGCAGATAGCTGTCACAAGAACCATTGGAGAAGGTGCAGCTACAAGAATTATGATAAAACAACTGGCTAAGGAAAATGCTAATGAGGTTTGCAGAAGAATTATATGGGGACTACACAAAGATTTTCATTTAGAGGAGATCATAAGATGCTGTGCCACAGTGGGCATAAAAGCTTATTATACCCAGACTATGATGAACATGGGAAGACAAGGTCCCTCTTGGCAAGGGACTTCTAGAGAGATTCGTTGATGTTTTCAGTGTGGAAAAATAGGACATCTGAGAGCCCAATGTAGGTATAAAGATAGAGTGAGAGGACAGGGTAAGAGAATAAAATCCAAAACCTTATGTGCAAAATACAATGAGGCTTCCACTGGGCCTCAGATTGTAGATTGACCTAGGGAAATGAGAGGCAGGGTCCGGCTCCAAGATCTCAAACAAAAAACAGATGGGGCATGATGGCAACCAAGTTTATACTCAGAGAGGTGTTCTTTCTGGAAGTTCAAGACTCTTATATGATCAATCAGCCAAGAAGCAATCAGATGGCAGAAAGGGATTACATGACCAATCAGCCAAAAAGCTATCAGATGGGAGAAAGGGATTACAATTAGGGAAAATACAGGCTTTTTTAATGTCAGTGTCCAGTGTGAGCAGCTCCAATGTAATTGCCAGATGATAAGGAGAGATCTAGAAAATGTGTAAAACAGAAGGAACTAGATAGGTTAACTGCTTGGAAGAAAGGGTTTGCTTGTATTTGTATAGATGGAGAAGGAATCAGATGGGTGCCAACAACACTTGGCTCAGAGAGACAGAAAATGAGAAAAACCTCAAAACAAAGGAGAAGACCTAAGAAACATCTGACATTGAAAGAGCATGGCTGATAATGACACTGTTGCAAAACTTTAAAACGAGAAGGAATCATTGGATTTCCTGAGATGAAAAATTAATAAGGCTGTTTCAGAACTTCCAAACCTACAGGAATCATTGGATTCCCTGAGATGAAAAATTGTTGATGAGACTATTGCAAGACTTCAAAACTTACAGGAATCCTTGGTTTCCTGGCACATGAAGTAATGGACAATAGATTCCTTTTGGACTATTTCTAGGATTTATGGACATGTATAATTCCCCATGTTGATTCATGTTATTTGTTACATCATTATGAGCCTGTACTCTACTATGTGCTTATGTAATTTATGTAATTATGTATAATACCTCCCATGTTGATATTATGTATATCTGTTTCAAATGAGACCCATTAGAAACCCACTAATCTGATTTGATTTCCCATTTCCTTTGGTGTTTTCATCTCCCTTCCTGAGATATCAAGGAGGGCATGATCACCTCCTTTTATGGTATTTTCACCCCTTTTTTGAGCAGTCAGAGAAGGCATGATCACTTCCTTTTTTGGGGTTCTCACTTCCTTGAGAACTCAGGGAGGTCATGATCACCTATGTTCCAAAAATAAAAAAAAAAAAAAGCAGGAAATGTTATGGGCAAGAACTTGAAACAATGGATTCTTATAGTATGGTCTTCTATTTTGTTGTTTGTTCAGTCATTTTTAGTAGTGTCCAAGTCCTTTCTTTGTGGACTTATTTGGGATTTTCTTGACAAAGGTATTGAAGTGGTTTGCCATTTCTTTCTCTAGCTCATTTTACAGATGAGGAAATGGAGGCAAATGGGATTAAATGATTTGTCTAGGATTCTACAGCTAGTAAGTGTCTTGGGCTAGATTTGAATTCATGAAGTTGAGTCTTCCTGACTCCAGATCCTGTACGCTGACTATTCCTTTAGTCTTCTATAACAATATTCTAATTAATAGCATTATTCTTCTCCAACCAAGACTGAATAATACTCATGAAGCTGACTTTAATTCTTTGCATTAAGAATTTGCTTTTGTGACTTTGCCAATAGAAAATTAATTATTTTGTGAATTTTTTCTTATTAATAATTAATTATTATTATTAATTGTTAATCCTTTATTTTGTACATTGCCTTTTCTGAGATGCTACAATAACATTATGATGTTTTCCATCCTGTATCCTAGAATGAATAATCTATTTGGTATCTAGCATGTTGCTATTCCCCCTACTTTTCTCTTGTCCCTCAGCTGGGAAACATAAAGAGTTCTATCCTTGGACTTTGTTCCCTAATTCCAATCACTAGGGTATGGTCTTATTGTTGTTGAGACTATTCATTAATGTTGTAATCCAATTTCTGCCCCTAATTCTGTCTCATCCTATTTTGTCTATATTTCTTTTGTTGTTGTTGTTGTTTTATATATATATGTATTTATATGGCCAATGATCACATATTTTCTAGCCTTACTATTCTTTCTTACTTCATAAACCTCATCTGGCTTTTTCATTCCCCATACAGCTTTCCCTGTCCCTAACCTATGCCTATATCCCCAATATCTGTTCCCAATATTTCCAACACCAATTATCTCTATGCGTAGATCTCTGACATTTGCATGTTCTTGGATCACTTTAATGACACATTCTGCTCATCTGCGTGGCTCTTCATCTAGTGCCCACTTCTAGAATTATCAGATCCCAGGATGATCAAAGAAAATAGTATTTATAAAGTGTTTATCATAATACCTGGCATGTGCTGACTGACATCTAATAAATGCTTGTTGCCTTCCCTTTTCTTTTTCCCTAATAATCTGCAAGTTCTTTAAGACTCAAGTGTTACCCAAAATGTTATAAAGATGATTTGGGGCCATATTTATTAATCCATTATTTCAATGGCTTTTCCTAAATTATTATAAACACTGATTATGCCAATAAGTCATTCTCTCTCCTGCCTTAAGCACTTTGTTTCATTCTATTACTGCCAAACTCCTACCTCAATAATTCTTTTCTGTAGAAGACCCTTGATAGTGGGGGAACACTGGGAAAGGTATACTTGAAGCAAGGATACTGACAGCAGGCTATTTGCTCTGTGTGAGTGATGAGATAATGGTTCTCTAGTTCACATATACTTAGTGTGATATAATAATGTAATCACACTGGTCTGATATGATATAATTACTCTAGTTGACATATACTTAGTGTGATATAATGATGCAATTAGACTGAGGTATTTAAGGGCTGAGAGACTTGATCTCGATCTCAGACCCAGACTTAAACTCAGACACAGACACAGATGAGGACTCAGACACAGAGGAGACAGAGAAGTTGAAGATAGAAACAGAGATCCTCCTGGTGGCTCTCCTGCCTTCATCACTCCTCCACCTAAGAACAAGGCTCATCCAGAGATTCTCCAGAGAGCTAGTCTGGACCTTACATTATGGCACCTGAACATGAGGCATAAAGAAGCAGCAGCATCTGAGAGCTGTTTGTAAGATCCTCCCAGAGTTCCTTTGGTAATCCATGGTAGGAAAGGGAGAAGAGACCTGGTAAGACTTTTTTAGTCGGGGTAATTAAATGGGTCAACACATCAAAGGGCCAAGTCAGGAGACTGATGAGAGATTTAAATGCCTGTTCTGACTACAATCCTCTTCTCTGTTTGAAAGTTTGCATCCATGACATCTCACAAGATCAAAACCTGCCCCAGTATTTCACCCTACAACCATCCAGAGGTGATAATGCTGCTTGCATTCCTCAGTGTGCATACTTAGATAACAGCAAATGCACAAACTTACTGACCATGCTGTGGAGTGGGGGGTGGGGAGGAATATCCATAAAACAAAAAATGGAGAATTGTTAAGCACCATGCCTAGATGAAGGGGCAGGTCATTTCTCTGAGAGCTATCACAGCTTTGAATCACAATATCTGAAAGAGTTGCAGAGCAACCTTTACTGACACAGGTGTTGCTTCTGGACTGGGAATGAAATAAATTGGAGCCAGAGGGAAGAGGAGAGAGGTCAGAGAATGCAACTGCTTCTCAGTTCCTTGTATCATCATTATGCTCTCACATAAAGAGATCCATTCTACAGTTCTGAGTTAGATCTCCAGCAGCCACTGGCACCACTCCCGTATCACAACACTTTTACCTCAATTTTGCTAAGATTCCTTGGTCCTTGAATTTCCTCTTTTTTTCTCTGGTTTCCCTTTTCCCAAAAGCAATGATCTATTGGTATCCTTGATCTAGACTTTCATTACCCTATTCTGCTACTAATAAAATCTCTAAGCTTCAGAGCATCTTACTCAAGTAGGACTCAATTACTTATTAATGTGTATTATTTGGTGAACCCAGAATCACATCACTATGAGTACTCTTTCCACAAATGCTGGCTAGAATCCATTTATTTACAAATTCTTACCTTTTAATATCAATCACTAAATGACCTATCCCTTTTTGTAGTCATATATGCCACAGGTAATCTTTTTTGCACACAATATCATTAGAAATAGACACATTTCTGTAACAATTGTCTAAAGGAATCACTTTGATTCAAAAACCTAATTGTCCAGGACCTTCTAACCTTTTTGCTTGAAACTTTTCCCATTACTACTCTCACCCTGAGACTCAGTTTGTTCTTAGGGTCAAAATATTTGCTGAGACTTATTTAGCTAAAAATTAAATACTGCTTCTGAAATAACAAAAATGATAATAACATTTAGAATATCACAACAACCCTCTGAGATAGAAATTTTTATTATACCAATTTTATAGATAAGGAAACTGAGGCAGTTAGAGATTAAGTAATTTAGATAAGATCCAAAATTAAGTAACTATCTGAGACTTGATTCAAAATCTGGTCTTGCTGACTCCAATTCCAGCACTCTATTTACTGTGCCAGCTAGTTATCATATTAGTAAATTTTTTTTCTAATTTTAAGATTATACAGGAAAATCACATGCTTTGTTTTATTATTATAGCCACATTAAAGGCATTTTATCAAGTGGGCCATCCCAGACATGGAAACAAATTTGACTCCTAGTAATAAAATAAGTTCAATTAGCCATAGAAATACGTAAGCTTAACAAGAATTAAAAAACCCTTTCATATGGGTTACTTAATTTAAGGCTTGTTGAATATTGTTTTCATCAGTGTACCCATTTTGTTTTATTGGCCATATCGTAGACATGTTTTTCATTGCCAAATGATAACATTAGGGTGTTATAGGCATTTAGAATGGGCAATTTACTTCCTTAGACACTTTTAATTAGGTTATTATACTTCAGCATATACCAAAACTACATAAATAAAACATTTCTCCAAAAACAATTTCAAAATAAATATTATTGGAATGATTTCAGATCAGTGTCTTCCCATATAAAAAATACCAATGTTAGATTTCCTTTCACTGTTTCCATAGGCAGTTAAGTAGGGATCTGAATAATATCTCATTAACTTAGTCCATAGCCATTCTAGATAAGTGAGTTAAAAACAACTCATAATTTTTCTTCAGTTATTTGGATAATTGCTTCATTAGTCTTTTTGATTTCACATTGACTACAAGGACAGCAACAATATCTAATAGCTAGTATTTTTAGCTTTAATGTCTGCAAAGATCATGCCCTCTATGCATAAGTATTCCTCACTGTCCTTGACCACTTCTCCTGCCATCTATTCTACTTCCCTTGGTGTTCTCATCAACTTCCAAAATTTTAGCTACCATCTCTGATGACTCTCAAATCTACCTAACCAGGAACTAATCTCTCTGCTGACTTTCAATCTCCCATCATCAATTGCTTCTCAGACACTTCAAAATAGATACTCAGTAGACAACTAAAATTCAACATATTTAAAATTAAACCCATTCTTTTCTCCCCTAAAACTTCTCTCATCTTCCTTTTTACTATAGATGGCAATACCATTTTCCCCAGATGCTTAAGCCCCAAACCTATTAGTCATTCACTATTTCTTACTCTCACTCACTTTCTCATGTCCCATCCTGCTAACTTCATCTTTGTAACATCTCTCATAAACACCTCTTCATTTTTCTGATACTGTCACTACTCTACTATAGGCTCTCATCACCTCATACCTGGATTATTACAACAGCCTGATAGCAAAATATTTCTGTCTCAAATTTTTCCTACTCCAATCCATCCATTCATCCACTAAAGTGAAATTTTTAAAGTGCAGTTCTGATCATATCATCCCCCAATCCTCACTAAAAAAAAAAAAAAAAAAAAAAAAAAAAACAAACTTCAATTGCTTCCTGTTACCTTTAGAATCAAATCCAAAATAATCTATTTGCCATTCAAAATCCTTTATAATCGTGACCCCTCTCACCTTCCCACTCTTCTTACATATTACCCACTGATCAGGTATACTTAAGTCTAGGGACTCTAGCCTTTCTCTTATTCCAAAGATGCTCATATTTATCTCTTCTCTCCTAGCATTTTCTCAGTCTGTTCTACAGTCCAGAAAAGTTCTTCCTCCTCTCAACTACTGACCTCACTGGCTTCCGTTAGAGATCAACTAAAATTTCATCTTTTACAAGTAACTTTCTCTAACTCTTTTTAATTATTGTGTCTTCCCTCTGTTAATTTTTTCCTATTTATTCTAGATGTAGCTCTCTATGTATTCATTTATATGTTATCTTCCCCCATTAATTGTAAACTCCCTGAGGGCAGGGACTGTCTTTTGATTCTTTGTGTCTCCAGCACTCAACACAATGCCTTGTATTTAGCTGGCATTTAATAAATGTTTATTAATTGAGTGGCAGAGTCCTTTAAAAATAATATCCTGTTTTATCCATTCAATTACACTATGAAGTCTGTGCCATTATAAACTTCATTATACAGATGAAGAAACTAAGACCATATTCACAAGAACAATGGCGTGATGAAAAGATCTAGAAGTCCTAAGGAGGCAATGCTTAGTGGCTGATAAGATCAGAAGTCCTTAAATTATATGAGCAGGTCAGAAGACAATGCTAGAAATCTGGAGGATATAGAAGCATCTCAGATAATTAGGTCTCAGGGAACTTAGAATAAAATGTTAAGACAATAAAGCCTTATCTGGAGCTCTATCTCAACTGGTGATAGGAAGCATTAACTAATGATTCCCATCTTATCAAAGTAATGTGAACAATCAGGAATCCTGAGTGAGATCTTTGGGCTTGGACTCAGCAGAGGGGATGAGAGGAACACAAAAGAAAGAGTGTATTATAAAGAGTTTAAGTGATTTTCCCAGATTCAGATTATTAATATGTGTTTGAGGCCAGATTTGATCTCAGCTATTCCTGAAAGCAGTTTTATTCATTCCATCAAATAGTTAGCTTATCATAAATTAAAATCATATTTTTTTATAATATTTATTTATTTTAATACACTGGTTTATGAATCATATTGGGAAAGATTAGAACATGAGGGAAAAACCATGGGAGAGAAAGAAAAAAAAAAGCAGAAAAAATAAGTGAATATAGCATGTATTGATTTACATTCTATCTCCATAGTTTTTTTAGGCAGATGACATTTTCTGTCAGAATTCTATTGAAATTTCTTTGGGTCACTGAATTATTGAGAAGAACCAAGTCTTTCATGGTTGATCATCTCATATTCTTGCTGTTCTTGTGTACAATCTATTTCTGGTTCTGCTTGTTTCACTCAGCATCAGCTTGTGTAACTCTTTCAAGGCCTTTCTAAAATCAGCTTGTTTGTTTTTTAGAGAACAATATTTCGTTTCTTTTACATATCACACCTTATTCAGCCATTCCTCAATTAATGGGCATCTATTCATTTTCCAATTCTTTGTTATCACAAAAAAGCTGCTACAAACATTTTTAAACATGTGGATTAAAATTATGTTTTCAATAATTCTAATTGAAAAGAAATTAAAATGGGTAGCTAACTGGCTCAGAAATAAATTAGAAAATATCTGTTAAAGGATTCAATTTATCAAGAAAGTATTGGAATGAAATTGGAAAAGTAGCAATTGTGAAAGTTCCAATTTAATAGAAGAAATAAACGTATATAAGAATTTTGTGTTTATACATTTCAGTATTTGTAAGTAAAAAATTGATTACTGAAGTTTATAAACATATTTTAAATGATTGATGGGTATAATTTATGTTTTTTATGAATCATACACTCCTATGGTTTTAATATAATTGATAGATTTTATATTATTTCCCTGCTAGAAAAATTTATATGGATTTCAGGAACAGTTCATTTCTAAATCTCTTTAATTTTTTTCCAATCTATTCTTTTGACTTTCAGAATGCAAAACATTAAGCTTTCAAATATTTTTGACCAAATTATTAGTTTCTAAGTCAAATTATTTAATTCACATGAAAGCCCTTTATACTAATACAATATCCTATAAATATAAAGTTTTATTATTGATATCATTATTCCCAGCTTTCACCATTTTTATAGCCTGGAGGAAATCATGAAAAAAGAGAATATGGGATTGTATATAGACTTTATGTCATGATCTTTCCTTTGTGGAGTCTAATGTGTCCTTAGCTCACCTTTGACTTTTAACAATTTTCTTTATTGCTTTATTCATGAGTCAGTGTTCCCTAATTTAATTTTATACTTATCCTGAGGACTTGTCTTTTCTTTCTTTCTTTCTTTCTTTCTTTCTTTCTTTCTTTCTTTCTTTCTTTCTTTCTTTCTTTCTTTCTTCCTTCCTTTCTTCCTTTTCTTTCTTTCTTTCTTTCTTTCTTTCTTTCTTTCTTTCTTTCTTTCTTTCTTTCTTTCTTTCTTTCTTTCTTTCTTTTTTCCTTCCTTCCTTTTCTTTCTTTCTTTCTGCCTTTCTTGACTTTTAGAATGCAAATGTAATTCTGAGGGATTTAGGAGATCTAGCCCTCAACTCCCTAGCATCTACCTGAGCATCCAGGAATGTGGAAAAACTGCTACTGCCAGAAACTCACTCTTTCCTTTGTGTTCTTCTCTCCTTGTCTGCTGAGCCCAGGAGCAGAAAACCCACTCAGGATTCCTGATTATTCATACTGCTTGGATAAGATAGGAGTTGTTACTTATTCCTCTCCTATTACCAGTTGAGATAGAGCACCAGACAAGGCTTTACCCTCTTACCATTTTATCCTAAGTTCCTTGAAACCTTATCATTTGAGACTCTTCTATGCCCTCCAGATTTCTACTACTGTCTTCTAACCTATTGATACAACTTAAGGACTAGGTTTTATCAACCACCCTAACATTGCCATCTTAGGACATCTAGGCCTTTTCAACCTGCTGAAGCTGACTCATTGTTGGCATTGTTATTATTTCCCTCACCTCTTTGAGAGATTCTTGGGAGCACCAACTGGGTCATTGGGTCACTTTTTTTGTTTATTCTCAGCATCTAACATAGTTTCTTGCAGAGAGCAAGCAATTTTTTTTTTTTCCATTCAGTCTGTCAATATGGTGAGCATGAGCTGCAACATAAAACCAAGGAGGAACCTCAAATGACAGGAACATAGAATGCATTAAGGACTTCATACAGAAAGGAAAAATGGTTGGGTTAATGGGTATGTTAGGTTTTGTGACACCTTCCTAATTTCAGAAACCAAAAATAAATAAATAAATAGATAGATAGATAGATAGATAGATAGATAAGTGAATGAATGAATGAATGAATGAATAAATAAAATAAAATAAAAAATTCCCAGTATGTTGAGTAGATACCTTGAGTTGATCTCATGAGAGACAAATACAATAGTCACCCACAGTGGTGACTTGGGCTGTGAAAGGCATCAATGAAAAAGAAGTCCCTAAAATTGATGAAACCAACATCCAAATAAATAATATTAATAACTATAATTTCTATGTCCCTTAAAGTTTAAAAATAATTTTGTATTTATCATCTAATTTGCTTCTTGTAATAATTATGTCAATTAGGTACCACAGATGTAACTATTGCCATTTTATAGATGAGAAAGTTGATGTGTAGAAAGATTAAATGGCTTGTTAATAATCATGCAGCTACTAAATGTCAGAGTTAGTATTTCAATCATTTTTCTTTTGTGTTTAAATTCAACAGTTCTTCCACTATACAACTGTGGTAACCAAGAACCTGACCCCTGAAATTTCTAAGCATTTTAGAATTTGCATATTAGCCACCACACACTTACTTCAGAACCATTTCCAAACTTCAGATTGTTCCATAATCCTTGTAAGATTAGATCAACTCTAATTAGTTAGCAGTTAGTAAGGATTCCAACACTTAGCAATTCATTTAAGCTCTGCCTGCCTCAGTTTTCTAATCTGTGTAATAAAGGTAAGAATAGCACCATCTACATTTACTAGTGTGCTAGAAGTGGGTGTTATATGCAAATTGTTAAATTTTCAGTGTGAGCATCTAAACCTGAAAACATTATCCTACAAATGAGCTTGATTAATTGTTCTAATGATCTCCTAGACTTAAAAAAGTGAAGGAAAAAATGCTAATATATAAATTAAAGAGAATCAGGAGTCAATTGTTAAATATTTAGTAGCACTCCTTTGCCTATCTTTTAAGATTACTATATTGTCAGCTAGGTGACTCAATGGATAATGTTCTAGGCCTAAAGACTGGAAGAGTGGAAGACCTGATTTGGAAAGCCTTTGCTTGCTTCAGTTTCCTCAACTGTAAAATGGAGTAAGTAACAATACCCACTACTTTACAGGGTCTTTATGAGTCTCAAATGAGATAATATTGAGAAAGAGAAAAGACAGCGTCTGACATTTAACAGGTGATACATAAATGACTATTTTTCTTTTAATGACAAAATGAGATATTTATAAAGTATTTTGCAAATCCGAAAGCAGCATATAAATGCTATTTATTATTATCATTGTTATTTTCAGTCTCCTCCTTTCAGCCATCTCACTTCCTTCAATCATTGTTTTTTTTTTTTTTTTTTTTTTTTTTTTTTCCTATATGTCTGCAAGAGACAGTGGAGATTTGTGTTTCTGGAGAGGAGTTATAGAGGTTTGAAACTAAAATATAAAAATATAACAAAATACAAAAGAAAAGTAAAATTAAAAGGTCAATTACTAATAAAAAGCTCAATCCATTTTCATATTAAATCACAGAAATTTATAACAATAACTTGTGTTTGTATCTATCTATGTATATAAGTTTTGGAGAGAATTGAGAGAGTAGGAATTATGATGTATAATATTTGTCAAAGTACCTAGCAAAGTGCCTAGATTATTCTAGACACTATATAAATGTTTATTTCCAGTATATTATTTTCTTGCTCTAAAAAATGCCACTATAATCTCTTAATTTCACAAATTAACACTGTACATGAGGGACATTTTTTAAGGGAGGAAAAAAAGAACTGAAAATGGGCATCAAAATATATATTCTTCTTCTTAAAATTCAGAACTCAGGTTTTGTCTATATAACAGTAGCATTTCAAACTGTCCCTTAGATTTTTTGCTAAACATGTCATATTTTCTCCTGACAGAGTATATGTAACACTGCCAAGACAGCTCAGAGAGAAAAGAAACTACTTTAGAATTTCCATTGAGACCTTTCATAAAGTTGCTTTTAGCAGAGTCATTCACCATAAAAGTGTCAAAGAAAAACATGGAGGTGTTCTCAGGTAAAAGGAACACAGGGGCGTAGGCTGAAGTCTTTCCTAGGACCATGTCAGATTAATTTTCTTCAGTCTATGGACTGATTTTTGGAAATCAAATAAATAGAGCAAGATGTGGCCTTGTTATGTTATCACTTCCTCCAATTTCATCCAAGAAAAAGGATCTTTTTTTGTAGAGGGAACAGATCAGTTCATCATTGTTTAAAGTGAAATATAGTTGTAGTCAATACAGAGGGGAAAAAAAGAGACACAATGAGTAAGAACAGGAAAAAAAAAATTGTAGTCCTAAAGGTTATAGTCCTAGAGGTTATCTAAGGGTGAAGAAAGAAAGAACATAGTAAATCATGTCCAGAGTCCTTATCTATTAAATATTGATCAGAATAGATAAGCTTTAGCCCCTCTTCCAGAGTTAGGAGGTAGAATGCAGATAGAAACAGCCAGAGTAAGTGTTTCATAAATGCAAGATTTTTAGCAAATCCTGTGCTTATGACGAGCTGAATGAATTATGAATGATGTGTTCAAAAAATCCTGGAGCCAGCTCATCTTAGATTACTGAATTTATAAAGATTCTGATATCCTTTGGTCCATAATAGTATGACATGATAATAGTCCTTACCTGTAATGGGCTGAGGCTTGAGTTGATGCACTGAGGTCCCAAATAGTAACTGGACCATACTCTATTGATAGATATATATATGTGTATATATATATGTATATATAAGAATGGTTCCCGCCCACTCTTTATGCAAGTCCTGATATGTTGTATAGGAAATGATGATTTTGGTGGGTGGAGGCAGGGGAGGGGAAAGGGAAGCAGAAAGAGAAATTGTTGGCTGGCGTCTTGTCACAGCTGCTCACATTGCTATCACGGGGGCCCTTCATCTCTGATCTCCCTCTCCTAGCTGGCTTCCTGTTGCAGCTGCCCATATTGCTATTGCAATCCCCCCCTCACCTCTACTGAGAATAAAGATTGAAGATTATTCCCTTAACCTGAATTTCTGACTCCAGCTGATTTTAAATACGCGGTCATCACATTTACCTGCCTTGCAAAGCTCCAAATCCTTCCATAGATTGAAAAGTCAATTTCCTAAAGATACAAATGTACTTTCATTTTCCCCAAAATAGAACAATATTCAAAGGTGAACTAGGCTAGAAGGATCCTATCTTTATGTACATTTTGCTTGACTTTGTATGTCATCAGTAGGTGGTTTATATCTTAGTAATAAATTCTGGAATCAAACTAGAAATGGGTATAAACTTTTTTTCCCCATTCCTTTAAATTTAGAATCAAATTAATGCAATACAGGAATCCAACTATATTTAGGGAGTACGGTGTGATAAAAATGAGATGTTTTAAGAACTGACACATATTGTGCTCCTACGAAAGCTTTCTCTGAACCATTCCCCCTAGGTTTGATAAAATAGATAGGAACAGTTCAAATTCTTTCAGAAATAGCCATTTTCTATAGTTGGATTTTAGCAAGAGTGAGCTAATTAAACCAGCTTACTAAATGATGGTAAGGGAAAGGAAAACTGACACAATAATTTGCACTCTTTATTTATACAAATCACTAAATTAAATGAAAGTAGGATGTAGTGTAGACAGGAGTGGAATAATATTCATGAGGTCTATTCTAATTCCATTTATGTTACTTGCTGTATAATCTGATCAGATCATTTAAACCCCTAGGGCTTCCACTTCCTTATCTGAAATTCAGAGATTATAATATATTCTCTGCTTGTGAGAATCAAGATTTGTTTTGAAAAAAAAAAGAGTTTAAAGTAATGTTTAAATGTGAAGTAAAATATAGTGTCTTTCAAACAGTTCTCACAGTAGCTGGAACTTTAGTCAAGGCTTGAAGAAATAGCATTTAGCTCTCAGTGGAGAGCAGAAGGGAAGATATATCAGTCAGGGATTAGGAGTCAGAGGAATTAAAGTATGATGGAGGATTGAGAAAGTTATATTTAGAAGATATTATGTAAACCATTATAAAGTCATATATAGAGGCAATCTTGCCAGTCAATAAACTATTTATTATGTAATGCTGGAGAAACTGAGCAAGACAGAGATTAGAGACAATTTAATAGTTTATTAAATGGAGAGATTTACTGGGACCAAGTAATGCATGTTTGGTTCCAGAGCTGAAGACTATCATCTCAAAAGGATCCAGCCCTGACTATCAGAAAGCAATTTTTTTTTTATAGATAACAAGGACAATGACATAAAGGGGGAGGTACCTGGATGGGGTTACTGATATTCTAATGATGTCTAAAATGGATAGACCTTTATCCTGTCAAACATTAAGAAGGAATGATTATAGCCTAAAGATATAAAACCTTTATTTCATCAACCATTAAGAGGGAAAGGTTATAACCTGAGGCAGAGTAACTAAATAGGACAATTAGAGAAACTGGGTCAGGACATTAAAAGGAAACTATGACACAACAATTAGGCATCTACTATATGCAAGGCACTCTACTAAGCTGTAGAAATGGGAGAAAAAAGACAAAAAACAGTCCTCTCAAGTTCACAAGGCAAGATGCATTATTTAAAGTCAGAGAAAGTGGACATTTTGTATTCCAGCTCTGCCATTTACTTGATATTTGATCCTGGAAAGTCACTTGATCTCTCTGGGCCTTAATTTTCTTATCTGTAAAATGTGAAGATTAGTAGAGTTTACCTCAAAGGCTCTGTGAATGTGGTATTCAGAGATTTGCTTTTGATAATGGTACCTTCCTGTCCACCCTCCACCAAGACTTAAATGCTTCTTCTTCAAGCCTTGAGTAAAGTTCCAATTACTATGAGAACTATCTGATAGAAGCTATATATTTACTATACATTTATATGTTACTTTAACTTTTTTTTTCAACAAATCTTATTTGATCTCCAAGCAGAGCAAATGTTATAATCTCTGAATTGCAAATGAGGAAATGGAAGCTCAAGCCCATTAAGTGATTTGATCATATTCTACAGCATGTAATAAATGGTCAGACACCATACTATACTGTTATCTAGTATTCTTGAGTTGAACTCTACTTTGTAATTTGCTTGAAGCTTCCTGCATGCAGGACAGTTTGTATCCACAGCATGTGCTGATTAGGAAGTTCTATACCCAAGGTTTGAAAAAGTCTTGTGTGGCCCACACTTTCAAGTGTGGCTGAACCAAAGTAAAATGTAATTGGTAAGAATTCACTGTTTGACAAAAATTGTTGGGAAAATTGGAAACTAGTATGGCAGAAACTAGGCATTGGCCCACACTTAACACCATACACCAAGATAAAGTCAAAATTGGTTCATGACCTAGGCATAAAGAATGAGATTATAAATAAATTAGAAGAGCATAGGATAGTTTACCCCTCCAATTTGTGGAGGAGGAAGGAATTTATGACAAAAAAAGAACTAGAGATCATTACTGATCACAAAATAGAAAGTTTTGATTATATCAAATTGAAAAGTTTTTGTACAAACAAAACTAATGCAGACAAGATTAGAAGGGAAGCAATAAATTGGGAAAATATTTTTACAGTCAAAGGTTCAGACAAAGGCCTCATTTCCAAAATATATAGCGAATTGACAGTAATTTATAAGAAATCAAGACATTCTCCAATTGATAAATGGTCAAAAGATACAAACAGACAATTCTCAGACAAAGAAATTGAAATTATTTCTAGCCATATGAAAAGATGCTCCAAGTCATTATTAAGCAGAGAAATGCAAATTAAGACAACTTTGAGATACCACTACATACCTGTCAAATTGGCCAGAATGACAGGGAAAAACAATGAAGAATGTTGGAGGGGATGTGGGAAAACAGGGACACTAATATATTGTTGATGGAATTGTGAATACATCCAGCCATTCTGGAGAGCAATTTGGAACTATGCTCAAAAAGTTATCAAACTGTGCATACCCTTTGATCCAGCAGTGTTACTACTGGGCTTATATCCCAAAGAGATACTAAAGAAGGGAAAGGGACCTGTATGTATAAGAATGTTTGTGGCAGATCTCTTTGTAGTGGCCAGGAACTGGAAACTGAGTGGATGCCCATCAATTGGAAAATGGCTGAATAAATTGTGGTATATGAATATTATGGAATATTATTGTTTGGTAAGAAATGACCAACAGGATGATTTCAGAAAGGCCTGTAGAGACTTACATGAACTGATGCTGAGTGAAAAGAGTAGGTCTAGGAGATCATTATATACTTCAACAACAATACTATATGATGACCAATTCTGATGGACCTGGCCATCCTCAGCAATGAGATGAACCAAATCAATTCCAATGGAACAGTAATGAACTGAACCAGCTATGCCCAGTGAAAGAACTCTGGGAGATGACAAAGAAACATTACATTGAATTCCAAATCCCTATATTTTTGCCTGCCTGCATTTTGGATTTCCTTCACAGGCTAATTGTAAAATATTTCAGAGTCCGATTCTTTTTGTACAGCAAAATAATGGTTAGGTCACGTATACTTATTGAGTATCTAATTTATACTTTAATATATTTAACATCTACTGGTCATCCTGCCATCTGGGGGAGGGATGGGGGGAAGGAGGGGACAAATTGGAACAAGAGGTTTGGCAATTGTCAATGCTGTAAAGTTACCCATACATATAACCTTAAATAAAAGGCTATTTTTTTTAAAAAAAAGAGCTAAACTAGTAACCTTTTCTAGCTGCAATGGGGCAGATATTGGGAAAAGATTCTCCCCCAGCCCCAGCCCCACCCCCAATCCCAAGCCCATCCCAAAGGAGATCTGCAGGAAGCATACTCAGACTGATAAAGAGACAGAGCTTATTTATGATTTGTACGCAGACTGATGGATTCCTGAATACATTAGAATGTGTGTCCCTGTTATGTGATTTTAGGAAAAGGTTCAGATTCGCTCCTACAAAATGATGCTCTCGGACTCAATTAAAGTGAAAGTAAAATTTAATTATAGAATGCACGGAATAGATTGCTCACAATAACAACTAACACAGCAAATAACACATAACAGACAAAGAATAATGAGAATTATGATTAGAATAGCAGAAAAAGAGAGAGAATACATTACATCACCGGTTGAGGGAGCTTCAACTCTAATTTAAGGACGGCTGGAAAACCCTGGTATTTCAACCTTTGAGTCTCGATCAGAAAGATCCTAGGCAGATTGTTATCTCCATAGGTGAGGTTTCAAAATGGAGAATGCTTTGCCCACTTTTTATAGGAATCAGGACAAAGAAGGCTTTGAGCCAAATGAAGAACTCATGTAAGACAGAGAGGTACTGATGAGGGCTCCAGGTGTTTATAGTCAAATGTTGCATTGACAAGGGGGCCAGTCCTTATCAACAGCAATGGTTCCAAGGAGTGGCAAGTTCCTGGAATCACGTATTTGGAGCTAAAACACATGTGATATGTGCCTAGCTTATAGGTTAAAAAATGGTCAAGTTCTCATGGGAGTAAGAGCTAAAACACCTGTTGTTATGGGTTAGGGAATGGTCAAGTTCCCACAGGAGAATCAGCAAAAACATATGCTCTTATGGGTTAGGGAATGGTCAAGTTCTCATAGGGGAATCACGTCCTACCTCGATTAGGTTCACATGGTTTACATGGGAATTAGGTTCACATGGAGATTGGGTTCACATGGAAAGTCATGTTCTTACAATGATTTGAAATGAACTTACTAATAATATGGAGATTTCCTATTCAGTCCCCTTTGTTCTTTGAAGAAGAAGAGATAAGCCTAAATAACTGGAAACTTGTAGGAGATCAACTATGCGAATATTATAATGATAATGGCTCCAAGTCACTTTCCAAAGAAATACTATATATATATATATATATATATATATATATATATATATATATATATACAACATAATACAATTGGCCTTAAAAAATCCTGCAAGTTATAGAAAAAGAAAAGTTTTCAGAATGGCCAGATGAGGAAATATGAGGAAAATGAGGAGGACAAAAGAAGGATTAAAAGTGATATCACCAGAGGGCATGGGGAGTTAAGTAAGGATGAAGGGTAGAGTGAAGGGTGTTGTGAAGGGTGTGGTGATTCTCACTCTCACAGAGCAGCTTCAACCCTACCTAAACCTGAACTAGTTCTTGACATGCCCTCATCAACTTCACCTTCAGAGATGGAAGGGGGGGAGGAGTAGTGAGAGAGGCAATGACACCAGCAACACCTCCCCCCTCAAATCATCCCCTCCTATGACTAGATTGCAAAAGGCAGTACTTAAAGCCAAGGAAGAAAGCCAGAATTTAAGTGATTTGCAACTGGAAATGTATCCAGTGATTCAAGAGTTTGACTCTTCGGGTCAAGAAAGTAGACAATATGTTCCTTTTGATATAAAAATCCTCAAAGACCTGAAAAAGGCTTGCGCCCTTTATGGGGCTACATCAGCTTATGTTAAGATGTTATTACAGAATTTGGCTTATGAAGTCTTAACCCCTAGGGACTGGAAATCTATAGCAAGGACATGTTTAGAACCTGGACAAAACTTGTTGTGACTCTTTGAATATAATGAGTCATAGTGGATTTAATTCTCCAATCATCTGTGACCAACTAACAGGTTTAGGTTCTTATGCAGAATTTCAGTACAGATTAATTATTCCTTAGCAGCTTATGGGCAAATTGCTGCTGCTGCTATCAAAGCATGGACTTTGCTGCCCAATAAAAATGACAAGGGTGAAGCATTCACAAAAATAACATAAGGGCCAAATGAACCCTTTGCTGATTTTGTGGGATGTCTGCAGGTTGCTGTTGTACAAACTAATGGTGAAAATGCAGTAACAGACATTATGATAAGGCAACTTGCTAAAGAAAATGCTAATGAGGTTTGTAGAAGAATTATACTAGGAGTACATAAGGATTGTTCTTTAGAAGACATCATAAGAAGCTGTGCCACAGTTGGCACAAATGCCTTTTATAGCCAGGCTATGATGTAGACTTCCCAAAATCCAAACATGGGAAGACAGGGTCCCTTTTGGCAAGGGACTTCCAGAGAGACTCATCAATGCTTTCAATGTAGTAAAGTAGGACATCTGAAAGCTCAATGTTGGCATAGAGACAGAGTGAGAAAACAGGGTGGGAGAGCAAGACCCAAAACCCCATGTCCAAAATGCAACAGAGGCTTCCATTTGGCATCAGAATGTAGACTGATTCAGGGAAACGATATGAGGGGCCCAGCCCCAGGGCCCAAAAGAAAAATACTTGGGGCATGATGGCAGCTGATGCTACACTCAGAGAGTGCCTAGAAGTCCAGTACCCAGATATGACCAATCAGCCAGGAAGCCACACAATCAACCAGCCAGAAAGCAACTGGATGGGAGAAAGGGATTGCAATTGGGAAGAATAGAGTTGTGTGCAGCTGAGACAACTGAGATAACCCTTGGAGAGGTCAAATCTGTTCCTTTCCAGCCTATGGACTCCTTGCCTCTAGGCACAGTAGGCTTGACCATTTCACCTCCTGAGAGCACTTACATAACAGTGTCCATCCATACACTGATGTGAGAAACTGGGGAATGTATAGATAATATCCCAGTCACTAATACAGGTAAACAATGTGTGACTTATCAACCAGGAGAAGGTAGCATCAAGTTTATTAATACAGACTCCTAATAAGCAATCCGGTGATAGTCACCCAGATTCTGACTCCAAGTAAAAAAAAAAAAATCCAGGAATATACTGGACTGCAGCTGTAACAGCTGACCGACCTATGCTCACTATCTATATAAATGGCCTACCATTAGAAGGATTGGTAGACACTGGTGCAGATCGAACAGTCATTAGAGGTGCCAACTGGCCCTATCACTGGCTAAAGATGGTGTAGGGGGATCAATAGCAGCTGAAGTTAGTGCTACCCCTTTGAGAAGGACTTTTGAAGATAAAACAGGAATTTTTACTCCTTTTATATTTAAAAAAATCCCCATCAATTTATGGGGAAGAGACATTTTACAATTAGAATTACAAATGAGTACTTCGTTGTTTTTTTTTTTTTTTTTTTTTTTTTTTAATGCAGGGCTGCTGTTGATGGCCTGCCAACACTTTCAACTGTTCCTATCCAATGGAAAACTGATACACCAATGTGGATAGAACAGTGGCCCTTAGGTAGCGATAAAATTCAGGCCTTATTAGATATAGTACAGGATCACCTTGTCCAAGGACAGTTACAATCTTCTCTATATCCTTGGAGTTCCCCAGTATTTATATTTGCAAAGTTTTATATAATGCTTTATATCCTACTTTCTATTCAGGAATTTAAATTTATGATTACCAGCTGTGTATTTCCCTATATACTATTTTCTCCCCTGTATATACTTTTATTCTCTCTTTCCACCCTGTCTTCTACTGCTCGCTTAATGGTCTTTAATAAAATTCTAGCCACAAGCACTAGGTAAGGAGTAAGGCTTTGTTCTGGTTGTGCTGGGAGGTTCACCCACTCTATCACACTGTTTTCCTTGATGAAGGACTGCTGTGAGTGCCTCTTGTGTGGCAAAAACTGATATTTCCAAAGGTTTTTGAGTGACTCTTTCAACCACATTGGATAAAGCCAGTTCAACTTCTCTCAAAGCCTCTTGAACTTCTTTTGTAAGCTGGTGTGGTGAGTTTAAAGCACTGTCACCCCTTAAAATGTCATATAACGGTTGCAATTGATAGGT